>NW_027397074.1:16501872-16528726 GCF_003265705.2 Callorhinus ursinus | reverse complement strand
AAGGCAGATAGCAGAACAAATTTTTTAAGAAGAGCAAGACTCAAGTAGTCACTATCTATAAGAGATCCACTTTAATATAAGAACATAGATAAGGTGAAGATAAGTAGATGGAAAAGACATACTATGTAAAAAGTAAACATAAGACAGCTGATGTGGCTATATTAATATCAGACAAAATATACCACAAGAATATTGCCAGAGACAGAGTCACATTTTGTAACAACGGAAAGGTCAACTCCTCATGAAGACATAACAATCATAAATAGGCATGTGCCTAAAAACAAAGCTTCAAGGTACATGAAGCCAAAAGCCATAACATAAGTCTCAAATTTTGCAAAATAATATGCCATTGAACTGGGAGTCAAGACACGTAAATTTAGCCATTTATCAGCCGACTGACCTTGGGCAATTCATATTATCTCTCTGAGACATTGTTTATTCCTCTTAGAGATAACAATAACGCCTATCATCAAGATTTGTTTGGGGGTTTGAAATAATGAAAGTGAATGACCTACGATAGCATCCAGCAAACAACTGGAACCTACAAAATGCTTATCACAGGTCTTGAATCAGAATTATTGTCCTTTCTTTTTTTAAGATTTTTATTTATTTATTTGAGACAGAGACAGAGAAAGAGAGCACAAGGAAGGGCAGAGGGAGAAGCAGACTCCCCACTGAGCAGGGAGTCCAGTGTGGGGATCGAGCTCACGACCTGAGCCAGAGGCAGACACTTAACTGAGTGAGCCACCCAGGCGTCCCTTGAATCAGAATTATTTTCTATTCTCACCACTGCCTAAATCAAGGTAATAAATGAAGACTGAATAAGGAGTAAGTAAAATATTACACAGTAACACTGTTGAAACACTTTTCTAGGGCAGAGGGATAAAGGGCTTTAATAGTATTATTACAGAAGCAATATGGCCCTTTTTACCTATTTCTCAGCTGAGATCCTAACCTAAAAGGGACTTTTCCCAAGAAAAGGATCTTCCTGGTCACATCTGTCAGGAGCTAACAAAAGAGCACATATTTCAAATAAAATGAAAGCTGCAGGGCCTGACTGAAGCCAGTCAGGAGGTTAATAAACAAACAAGGGGGTTAATAAACCAGGCAGCCAACATTTTCTAGGTCATATTAGCAGGAAGGAAAATCACCATAGCTTTACCTAAGTTATAGTATTTGGAGTCAATTCTGAATACTTGTTAATAAAAAATGAGAAGTTTTGACAACTAATAATATAAATAATGACTATGACAGTATCAAAATGGAGTACAAGAATGACATGGGACACATATAAGTGGGAAGGAAAACACAGAATTTCACAAGGAGAAATGCCACCTAAAAAAAATAAAGTTAAAAAATATAAAGTTACCTCCATAGCAGTATCATATTTAAAAGCTAAGAGGATACATGGGTACTGATGTCAGAAAGTGCCCTATAATATTCAAAGTTTATTGCACATGTTTTCATATGTATCAATGAATATTAAAGATTACATGTGTTTATTCCTACATACACGTTCATTCTCAACACTATTTTTGTTCTCTTAATAAAGTCCCAAGATAGATAACTGAGCCTATTATTGATATATCTGGAAGACCCTCTACCTGAAAAGAGTAGGTAGATGTCTGATGCTCAGAGTATTCAAAGACAGAATATTTTCACAGTGCTTGCTTCTTTCTGGGGATACTACACATGAATTCCTCCCCCCCAAAAAAGATCTTTTTAACACAAGCTAGGATATTCCTATTCCATAGTCATGTCTGTTATTTCTTATACTAGTAAAATGATGAAAATTTAGCATTCATAATGTGTAATAGTTTACACATTAACCAAATGTTCCTAGTGTTTCTAGAAACGTAAAAGTTGTTATAAGGCAATCTCTAATTTTCTGTGGAAAATATAATTACCTGATTAGATGCAACCTCTGAAAGACCTTGGGGACAAAAACACATACATCAACCTGTCACACTGATTTCTTGATAGGTCAAATTTCACTCCCAATGGCTTGCCAAGTGCTGAGCATATTACCACTTGCTATATAAGTGTACAATAACATTAGTTTCAGTAATAACTTAGGCTCTACCGATGACTTTATAGGAAATCAAGCCCATGAAAATTTTTTCATGAATCTGAGTTACTAATTCAATGGGAAAATTGAAATTCTACCATAATAATTTATTTATTAATTTATTAAAAACCATATATATAAAAAATTATATAAAAAATATATTAAAAATATTTAAAAATTATAAAAAATAATTTATAAAAAACCATAATTTATATACTATATATTAATATTAATGATTCATTTCCCAGTAGTTAAATAATACTGCTTAAGTGAATGGTCATAAGCAAAAGAACAATGTAGTTCTGTCATTCGTGCTGGTATTGTGTATCTTCCATATGTCAGTAACTTAAAATCGTCTGAAAATAGTATATTTCCATATAATATACACATAGGCCACTGTGATTTTCTGCATCAGGTATAGATACAAAATTACAAAATCCCTTAGAGATATTAATGTAAGACAAAAGGAATATAATGTGATGGCACTCACCTGCTGAGTGATGAACTAAAGAGGATATCCTAAATGTGACCAACAGAGAAAATTTGTAGTTTTCCTTGAGCTTAAAGTCCACCAATGAATCACTTGATCTCATTAACATTGTTGCTAGAAATTTTGTAAAAGTGGTACTAATAGACTATACTGGCAAACAGTAACCATAGATATGGTGGTTCTGTTTGAGTCTAAATATCAGGCAACCTAAGGGGCAGAATCAGTAGCATGTTAATAAGAACTCCACGGGTGTGAGTGAGAGTCCGTAAGCAAAGTGCTAGATTATATGTCACTCACTGAACACTTGAGGCCAACCTGCGGGAAGTATCAACAACAGGGGCATTTCTATATGGAGTAGCACAGTGTATGCATACTTAAAATGCTACAGGGTTTTATAATTGCCACTTATAACATGGAAGAATAAGGTCAACAAGAATTAAATGATTGTCCAATTTCACACAGCAAGGCAGTTATGAAGCTGAAACTAGCCAAGAGGAGAGAAAATTTATAGCTTTCAAATACCTGAAATATATCTGTTGTGGTATATAGTTGTTGCTTCATGCTGAGCTACTATTTGTTCTTTACTGTAGGACAGTAAAAAAATTAAAAAAATTCAAAAAATGAAAAAGCAAAACAAAAAAATGCACAAACCTCCACCAAATGCATTATCGCCTTTGGATTTTCTTAAGACATAACCATTGGAAATGTTTATTTCTACTACTTTTCTTCCATGTTCCCACTGCTTTTGTTTTGAAAAAGCTCTACATTTCACCGTAGAAGAACCCTTAATGAAATGCACACATTTTCCTTCGATACTTTAGTTCAAGTAGCATTAGGTAAATAATTATTGTTTTTGCACATACTCCAGTAAATGTTCTCTTAAAATTTGCCTGAAAAAAACTATGTAGCATTTCATATTTCAAAAACGAAAGTTCTTTTTTTAAAAAGTCAACTAATAGTCTTTTACCTATAATGGCAGCGGGCAAATCACTTAGATTTAGAACTGAATTATGGTACTCTGACACTCTAAACTCATTTTTTTATATTGCTTTAATTCACTACATTTTCAAAATAGAGCCAAAAGAAATATAGTTAGAAAATAAAGGGAAAAAACAACTTTCTTATAGCAACATTGTGTTTAATGATTAGATGGATTTTTGGCATAAAAATAAGACTTTATAACCTTTACCTTCCATATAAACTATAAACATTATATATTTATTATATATGTATAAACTATAAATATATATAAAATAGTTGCTATTTTTTAATTCACTAGCCAGTAGAGCATCCTATTATTCTATTTCCTCCTTAAATTAGTACCATAATGAAAATTATTTGCAATTTTTTACCCTATCTGATATATCAAAGAACCACATTTATATATATGCAAAATGGAAATCGATTGACTGTTTTCAAAGAAAATCATTTTGATAAAAGTGCATAATAGAAGCATGCATTAGTTTTTTTTTTATTTCTGACTAGCCACTTAAAATAGGTTTTCTCAATTACCAGGAATTATTTATTATATATCCATATTTGTAATTATAATTTCCAGGTAGAACATGTAACCCAGATTCTTTTTTTTATAAACCAGATTCTTTAAAAATTTGTCATTAACTTGATATCTCTAAAAATTATATTTAAATCTTGAAAAATAACCAACAAGTAATTATTGATGAAAATATTATCTTATACACAAAAATGATGGACGTATGCTTAGCACTTTGCAAACCATTAGTAGTAAAGTTTGACCTAGTAAGAAATCAAAATCTGACAGTTCACGATATATCATCATTTCTTGAGCCATGTGGCATTTATTTTATTACAAATTAGATAAATGCTATTCATGACTGATCTACATAGTATACTATACCTATTTTTCCTTTCTTGCACAAAATATTATTTTTTGGCCTAATAATCTATGTCTTTTTCACCCTTAGTTGTTAAATAATGCCTCAATTATGTAAAACTTCAGTCAATAGATCTAAACACATCAGGAATCCTAACAATTCCATCTTCACAGAGACATCTCTGCCAGACACCTCTGACTTGCTCCATCTGGTCAACTTGCTCTACAGTTATCCTCCTCATATAATTCTTCTCTCCCATCCTGAGATTCCCTTCACCTCTCCTTGACTTAGGCCCCCCATTTACTGGAGCCTGAATATTCTCTTTTCCTCAGTTTACTCCCTGCTTGGGGCAGAGTACATACTTCAGTAGTTTCCTAGAATAGGATGCATGTTAGACTTTTTTTTACATATCTTGCATGTCTGAAATGTCTTATTTTTACTTTTACATCTGATTGATAGTATAGAATTCTAGCTTGGAAATAATTTTCACTGGACATTTCCAAGACAGTCTTCTGGCTTCCAGCATTGCTGAGAAGTCCAGTATCATTCTGCTCCTTAATCTCTTGAAGGAAACACATATTCTTTCTCTCTCTGAAATCTGTACAGTTCTCTTCATGGATCATGTGCTTTCCCTTGAACAGAAAAAACAAGAAGCGTATTGTGATCAATTGTCTCTCTATCCTATGATTTACCTGTTTTGGCTCTCTCAAATGCTTGTGTACTTAAAGGGAGAAGCCAAAGGAGTTAATTCATGTCTTAAATATCTCATAAATCAAAAAAAAGGAACAATCTCAGAAGGAACACATCCTGGCTAAGGCTCTAATTAGTATTTGTCCCAATTCTCCTCACCATCACAAACAGGGACTATTCTTCACTGGGCAGGCAAACTCCCACTAGGTTGCTACCTTGGGATTTCAAACTCATTGGCTCATTTAATCTTAAAATCCAATCAGAGGAACAGAGGTCTGTTTTGGGAGTAATGAACATTTCACTGTGCTTAGAAACACAAAGCTTAATAATACTGAAAGCTAACATTTTATTTCAGTGGCCAGGTCATGGTGACCAGCTAAAAATAATCTCTAAATCACTCTAATAACAATATGCTGATGATGACTTGCAGGGCCCCTTTTCCCACAGAGAAACATTCAGAAAGATTTTTCTTTCACTTTGCACATTATTTTTTATTGAAGTGTAGCTGACATACAATATTATATTAGTTTCAAGTGTACAACATGGTGATTCGACATTTATAAACATTATAAAATGATCCCCATGATAAATCTAGCTACCATCTGTTACCATACAATGTTGTTACATATTATTACATATTATCAAAAAGATTTTTTAAAAACACACAAAGAGAGGAATTATAAAGAGCACCTAGATGAAGGCCCAGGATATTAGTCTATATTATCCTTTCTTCCATTTTATCTCCAAAATTATGGATTTTTTACAGGGTTTCAGAAACTGCAAAAAATAAATCAATGTTCGGGGTAATGAACCAGAAGATAAACTAGGCATGTCTTTGAGATTCAATACATTTTATTTGCTTTATTGACAATAGTCTTTTTAAAAATTCCAGACAAGAGGTCTGAAATACATACCTCAGAGCCTTAATCCAGTGTTTTTATTATTTAGCATAATTTAAAGACATTAAACCATATTATCTTCTGTATATATTATCATGTTGACTTTGGGAGCGAAACAATGAACTCTGTTCTCTCCACAGTTTTGTGCAGAACTTTCTATATACTTGGTTTTCCTTATGTTTCACTGAAATCTTTATGTTCATGAAGTAACAGTAAAGGAACTCATTTGTGGGATTTTTTCTAATTATCCAAAGAAAGAAGATCATTTTTCTTTTTTCTTAGTTGAACAAATAATACACAGTAAGCACACATCTTCATTTGTCTACCTCATAATATTTAGTTCTCACTTGACTACTGCACAGTAAATATTTTTATTCACATTTTGACAAATTCAAAAACCTGAAGCTCAGAGAGATTAGGTAACATGACCTACATTCCAAAGTTAGAAGTGGCAATGTTAAGATTTGCATGCAAGTTTTCTTTTAACTCAAATTCTTATGCTTTTCCAGTTTTGATGAATAGATTTAAATGGAGTTTGATGATGTTTGCTTGGCTTTCACTAATAGAACCTTCAAATGTTCAAGACATTTCCTCTCTAATGGGAAAAAAGGTGTAAGTTTAAAAAAAGGCTTGAAAAACTTTACAACTATTATGAAAGTGTGGAAAGGTCCTTAATAATATCATATGGTCAAATATATCACTTTTATGAGAGAATGCATTTGTTTCAACTTCTGCTTCTAAAACTGGTGAATCAGGTAATTTCGATAAGACCCTGGCTAAAGATCCAGACTGAGAACGAGCATCTTCTCCAGAGATTCTAATGAAATACAAGTACGGAAATAATCATCAGGAATATGGGTATGGGGCATCAGCAGTAGGTCAAGAAATTTAACACATTTCTGGGAGATGGAAAGCATACTGGAGTGTTTCCTTTTGATAAAAAACATGAGAGAGAATACACCATATAATGACCATAGGGCCAGAGTCGCCTTTGTCTGGTGAAACTCCAAAGGCAGCTGATGCAGCAGAGGGGTCGGGGGGTGATATATGGGTCTGAAAACAATGAAATTAAGTGAAGGTGTGTGCACAGAACAACTGGGACAAATATCCGCTCATTGTTCTCCTCTATTCCAACTCAGGACACAGGCGTCTGACACTTACCCCAGTCTTATCCCGATCCAAAGAAATGATCAAAAAAGCTAGTGCGTATATCAGCCCCCTAGAATAATATTCTCCTCATTCTCACATCTCAGGGCCTAAAGCCTGATGCCCAACTCCCCACTTACTCATTCTGTCTGTCTAGAGTCAGTACAGGAAAGAGAAATCATTCTGGATTAGCTTTTTTTTGGGGGGGGGGAGGATTAAATAAAAGAAATTTGGTGGTTATAAAATCAATGGAAGTTATAGAGTAGCAAGTACAATCAGCTTTCAGATAGGACTGATACATAAGAAGAGCTGCTACTTCTGCAAAAAGCAGAACTATGAAAACTACTGAGCTCATGGACATACAGAGCGGAAAATGGGAATCGGGAAAGAACTACTGCTTATTCCAACAAGCTCCAGAAAGCTGCAGATGAGAGCTTGGAATGTTCCTGTGGAGGTGCACCTCCAGCACCTCAATGGCCATCAGAAAATAGCTAAAAATACAGCAGAAAGAAGGTTTTTTTAATCTAATGTGCAGAACCAACTTTGCTCCCAGAATCCTGGCCACTGGGGAGTCTCAGGGAAGAGACAGTTTCTTGGTTTCCAGTCAGTGCAGAAAGTAAGACTCCCTAGAAGAAGGTGCAACTAGGCCATATCCCCCAAACTCACGACCCAGAAGAACTTATGAACACTGGCACTCCATGCCTTAGTCAACGGGAGCTCCCAGTCAGGATACTGATCACAGCAGAGACCTGAAAGGAAACCACACCTATTGCCACAAGAGCAAAGAAACCCCCACACCATCCACTCCTCCCTTCATGGAATCAGCATTAAGAACAACCACAGATCATGAGGCCTAAGAAGACAACCAACACTGTAAAAGAAAATGATGACCAAAATAAGAAAATAGGAAATTTAACAACACTCAGGAAGCAGAAAAGACAGCTCTAACATGATCGAGGAGATTAACTAAAGCTAGGATTCTTGCGAAAAGGCTCAAGTAGAGAACATGAAACCATTCTTAGAGATTTATGTTTAAATTGCTAACATTGAATGGCATAAAATATTTTAAAGTGTAGAGAGGAAAATATGGACAGAAAATATAAATGAAAAGCAGTAAATAAAAGACCAATCCAAGAGATACAGCCTCCAAGGAGCAGGGGTTCCAGAATAAGAGAACACCCTCAAATGTAGCCTACCCAGAGGATATCCAGTCCAGACTAGAGCAAGGAGGATAGAGGGTCTTCAGGAGGAGAAAATTCTGAGAAAAGGAGAACTCCTCACACTAGGGAGTATAATATAAAACTAGAGAAGCTAGAAACACTTCTAAGAGCCATACAATTTTAAGTAACTTTGTTCCTATAGAAATCTCATCCCAGCACACTACTTAACAATAAACAACAATCTAAATGCTGCTCACTGATTCCTCACTTTTAGAGTCAACCCAAAATTACCCAGTTTTTAAATGGCAGCTCAGATATATAAAATAGTACATGGGCCAAATAAAACACACATATGGGTTGAGTCCAGGCCCCAGGCCCCAGCCAGCAACCATTATAGTCATCAGTTGACAAAACCTTCAAAACGGTGGTCTTCAGCCAAAAGTCTTCTGAAGTTTTATTTAATTTGAGAAGTTTGTAGCCATTACTATGTTTGATCCAGAAAGTCAGGTGGGAGAGGAAAAGCATAGATAATATGGTTGTGGTTTCAGAAAAAGAATATAAATGTCAACACATTGAACAAAATAAAAATAAACATGGAAGATAGAAGTGAGGAAAGGTAAAGAAAGGGTAGGGACACTGGAGTCCTTGTCTTGGGAGTGGAAAGCCAGGAGAGGCTGTTGCTAAATTGAGAGCATACACACAAAAAATGCAAGTGTAAACATAGCATTAAAATTGCAGAAAAGATCAACAGAAGAATTTAAAATAATTAAACTATAAATATTTGAAAGGAAGAGGAAAAATGTGAGCCAAATCCTCATTTTTCAGAGAAGGTGTCAATAGTTGCATATTAAACACCTACTCTGTGGGGTTCCTAGCAGGGTCAGTCAAAAGAGCATATGACTCTTGATCTTGGGGTCTGTTGAGTTCAGGCCACATGTTGGGTGTAGAAATTACTAAAAATAAATAAACTAAAAAAAAAAAAAAAATACCGCTCTATGCCAGGCACTAGGCCAGGTGCTGAGGACACAGTAATGCACACAGGAGCAGGAGGGGGAATCTGAGCATGACTGAAGAAACAGAGGTAAGAATATATCATCTAGTGTTATGGAGGTAACCATTAAGAAAAATAAAACAAGCACAGCAGAACAAAGTTGCCTATGGGTCATGGTATTAGCAATGGGGGTACGGGGTTGTGGAGGAGGAGGCTGTTCCTTTCCCTTTCCTTGAAATGCTCTGTGTACTAAGAAGCCATTGTGGCTGAAACTGCAATGTGGCCCCTTCAGTGACAGACTCATGCCCTGGCTGCTGGGAGTGCTGCTCACAGACCGCCTTTGGCTATCAGCCCCTTCGGCAACTGTCTCAGTTGCAGAAAGCCAATCCTCCCAGGTAGCCACACTTAATGACCAACCGACTCTGAAGTTGGGCTTGGCCTTCTCAACCCAACTTGGAACTGATAACTCTTCAGAGCCACTCTAGCTCCTGAGAGTCAGAGGATACTGCCATTGGGCCTTCCCTTCTACATGTTTCTGCTTCTCATCATTCCCTTCCACAAGGGTTAATCCAATGGTGTTCAGTAATAATCTATACACTAACCTCTGTCTCAGAATCTGCTTCCCAGGAAACCCATCTCTATGACAACCATTTAGTGGAGGTACTATGTTGAAAAATACAAGTTTAAATGCCAGCAGAGTACCAGTGATGGCTTATTCACTGTGATGTACAACAATTAGCCAGTAAAACAGAATATTTGTGACAATAGAATTTGTTTTCACTTTTATTAACATAAGTTTCACTTTGTTTTATTCCACTTTGTTCTCTTTTGTATTTTTGTCAAGGATGGACTCCTTTTTATCTAATATCTAACCCCAAATATGAAATTGGAGTATTATTTTGGATACACAGAAAACATTACTAGTTTTTAATTACTGCACATTTCCTTTCTATTATACACTTTAATTTCATCAATACTTTTCCTCATGACAAGATATTGTTACTGATTGGGCAAAAAAAAAGCACATTTCAGTTATGAAATCTGTTAACTCATATGTATGTATGTAACTTTGCCACCGAATGATAGTAAATTCTCTTTTGCAGTGTATCTCTGCAAGGCAAAGATCGTAGCTCCATTATTTATGTATCTGATTCCTATGGCCAATAAATTTTTAAAGCATGAGTGAATGAATGAATGAATGAATGGACTTGCTTCATACAATATTTCATCCAGAAATCTTTATACAATTTTTAGCATATCTGACTTCCTGCTAAGTTACTCATGACAGTCTAAGTTCTAGGTATGTCAATCTCCTTGCAGTTCCTACACACTACAAGTCTCAGCTTCTCAATCATTAAATTCATAAGTACTTATTAAATAACCACTCTGGGCCAGGCAGTATGCCAGGTGCTGGTTTTGAGGATATAATAATGCTCGTGGGGTGGAAAGAGCAATGCTTGACCTGTATCTCGTTGTTGTTCACTCTCTCCCTTCTGCCTGGACTACTTTACAGTTTTGATTTTCGGGCAAATTTTTATTCTTGCAACATGAAGTGGTGATTAAGAGCATGGATTCAGACCACCAGCATTCAAAGCCTTGTTCCACAGTTACTAGTTATGTGGCTAGTTAGACCGCTAAGTCTGCAATTTTCTCATATTTAAAACATGGATAATAATTATATCTACCTCATACAGTTGTTGAAAGGATTAAGTGATGTAATCTAAGTAAAGGTCTCAGGTTAGTTCCTGGTTCATAATTGTTTAATAAATGTTAGCTATTATTGCCCATATTACTGTGTCCTGCTGCTAGAAAAAGTTGAATGCTGACAACAAATTCTAAGATGTATCAGCTGCCACCAAAGTAGAGTGACATTAGATCATCAACAAATCTTTTACTATTTTTTATTAAAAAAATTGTAATCTGAAAAAATAAAATATTATCTGGTATGTACATTAATAATAATTAATAATCAAGGTAGCCTACCGTATTATCTAGAAATCACTATAATGTTGTGGAAGCAGTGGGAAGAACAGCAAAATTTGTAAAGGAGCAAAGGAAGAAAACCCACATTGTTCTAGGTTTAAGGATGCAACTGTTTCAAAGCATATCCATGTTGCTTTAATTGCTTCTTTCATCATTTCTGTGAAGCAAGTAAAGCTTCCACAGTTTTCCTCATTGGAACTCTGAAGACCCAAGAGTTAGAAACATTACATAGGTCTCATGGTTTCCTTTTATTGTGGAATAAAACCAGAACCAGAAACCAGAATGTATAGCTTTTTGTCAAATGTTCTTTCTACTTTCCAAAGTTCTTACATAGGCACACACAGGATTTTAAATCAAAGCTTTAAAAGGTTCTTTCATGGGTTAAACTTAAATGATCTAGATGGTGGGATGCCTGGGTGTCTCAGTTGGTTAAGTGTCTGCCTTCGGCTCAGGTCATGATTCTAGGGTCAGGTCCTTCCCCAGCAAGGAGCCTGCTTCTCCCTCCGCCTGCCATTCCCCCTGCTTGTGCTCTCTGTCTCTCTGACAGATAAATAAATAAATAAAATCTTTAAAAATATGATCTAGATGGTTGGTCACTGTGGTATCACTTATGTGAGTGCACAGATGTGCTGACTCTCCACCAACACACCACAGATTTCCACAGGAGGGATGATGTGGGAACATGTGTTGTCAGGAAGACAGTGGATTGCTACTCCTTTCTGCCTCCTCTTCCAATCAGGCAATCGATCAGCAGCATGTATTAAGCACCAAGAATATGCTCATTCTATAGGTAATCTAAAATATTGAACCTGATCTTAATTTACCTGCAATTTAACTGAATGCCAAAACTCTTCCCATGAAACTGAGTATTGTTTGGATGAATAATAGTTTTTCTACTCGGGGGTCTTGGATTCAACTGCCTTACCTATAGTAACATCCAACTTTCAGAGTTGTTAATGAGGATCAGTAGAGATACTATATAAAAGTCACCAGAGCATTGTCCAGCACATAACAAGAGCTTAGGAAATAGTAGCTAGTAGCCTGGGTAACGTGGGTGCCTGTAGTAGCAGACAGCTAAATTTTGAATAGTTTAATCCTGTGGGTTAGAATGGTAATGACATGCTCATGGAAGCATTAATGTGCATTAGTTTGACGTCCATTTTCAAAGGAAGAGCTAGCATCAGATTTTTTTTTTTCCTGAAAGAGCCCTCTGTATTCCTTTTTAGGGCCACCATTACAAAATACCCCAGACTGAGTGGTTTAAAAAACAGAAATTTATTTTCTCACAGTTCTGGGGACTAGGAGTCAAAGATCAAGGTGTCAGCAGGTTTGATTTCTTCTGAGGCCTCTCTCCTTGGCTTACAGATAGCTGCATTCTTGTGTGTTCCCTTGGTTTTCTCTCGGTGCATGCATACTTCTGGTGTCTGTGTGTCCAAATTTCTTCTTCTTATAAGGATTCCAGTCATACTGGATCATGGCTCACCCTCAAGAACTCACTGTAACCTAATCACCTCTTTAAAGACCTCACTTTCAAATATGGTTACATTCTGAGGTACTTGGGGTTAGGACTTCAATATACGAAGGTGGGGAGGACACAATTCAGACCATAGCACCTTTGCCAGGTAGAACAGCTTCACAGAGACAGATTATGTACAACAAGCATTATGATGGCCTTATCAAAGGACCCCAGTGGAAAAGAAAGGATAAGGGAGATAAGGGAACAGTCTCTGACCAGTGCAGAAGAATGTGGCACACACCTGAAGTACGAAAGAGTACACTGACACTCTATGGATGGATCTGCGGGATATTTAGTCCAGAATTTCCCTCAGTAGGTCTCAGTAGGTGTAACTGCGGGGCACAGAATGAGAACACACCCTCATACTTCAGTGTCTGGAGAGATGGTCGTTGGAACAAGCCATCTCCTTCTTACAGGCCAGCACTGCTTTCTTTTCAGAGTCACCAGGCAACAGAAAAGAGGGTGTCTAGTAGCATTTGAAGTGGTGTCCATGCACTCAGGGTCTAGAAATGCCCAGGTAAGATAACTATGCCAATACTTTAAAAACACACTTACATTGCTAAGAATGAACAATTATGAAAGTGTCACAGTAGGTGTCACCATCAAGTGCTATTTTCCAGAGCGACCTTAGGCACCAGCCACATGGTGGTGCTCCACAGAAGCTATAATATGTAATGGTTACGACTCCAGGTTCTTGCTCCAAGGTTGCTGGCTCACTGTCAGAAGTAACACTTACTACTGGGTAGCTTTGGGCAAATTCCTTGACCACCACTCTCCAACACCTTCATATCTAAAATGGGAATAATACAGATTCTTTCATCACTGGGTAGCCTAAGAATTACATAAGTTAAACTGTGTAAAGTGCTAAGAATATTTCATTGCCAAGAAATCCAGAGCAAAGAACTCGATCTCACTAGAGGAGGGGAAAGTTCCAAAGTGTTCATTGTCAGATACAGCAAATAAAAATCCTGGATGCCCGGTGAAAGTTTACTGTCATATAATAATGACTATTTTTAGAATAAGCATGTCCCAAATGTTGCAGAGACACTCTTATACTAACCATTTGTTTGTTGTTTACCTGAAATTCCAACTAACTGGGCATCTTGTATTTTTTATCAGGCAATGCTGAAGGAAACATACTGAGTGATAAATGGGAATGAACATCAAAGAGCACAATACCTTGAATGTCATAGTTGTTTAATACACACATGCCTTAGGGCTGCCTGAGTGTTTTAGTAGAGCCAAGGGGCTGTCACATAGAGAACCTGTGATAGAAACAGAGCATTGGGATTGACGACGCATTAGGAAAACTCAGCAGCTACTTAAGAGTGAAGGAGAAAAATGAATTAGTAAGCATCATGAAAGTATCCACTGAATTATTGTCTCAGTTCTCTGCTAGAAGTTATGCATTTAGAAGGCATTCAATAAAAGCTCGATACGTGAAATATTAGTGAATGATTAAACAAATAAAAAAGACTTGAATGAATGAAATATATGAGAATAGTGAATTAGAAAGTATAGAGTAAATGAAAGGAACCACGGATTTAGGGAGATAGGTTAGGATGGCTTGAGGGAATCTAGCTGGAGGGGATGAAGAACAATCTAGGATAGATGGAGTTGAAATGGAGAGAAAAGATTCTAAAAACATTTCAAGATAAAAGTCACAGGACAGAGGAACTATGCACAAGCTTTATTATCATCCTCCAGCTGGGAATACTCTCCTCAGAAATGTGTTGGTTCAGTTGCTTCTATAAGATACATTCTAGTGGGAAAAACATTTCATGTGAATCCCTCAAGGTTTTCCATTCCAAGGATTCTGGGAAGAGAATAATAACAAAACAAAACAAAACAAAAGCTGTTGCTGTTGTTGCTGTTTGTTTTTTTTTTTTTAAGCACAAAAGAAGTTTAATCATAATCAAAAGTAAATATTCATTAGACAATGAAGAGTCACTCTGTCTCCAAAAGTATCGGTAGGATGTGTGTACATTAGCATTTGAGAGTCCGCATGTAAATAAGCTTCATCCAAGACTGTTGTTCCAGTATTCTGATCTGTATGCATACCAGACACTTCCAAACACTCTCTTCTCTTGAATATATTACAAGAGAAAAATACAATTCAACCTATTCGAAGTGGCAAATCACAAAGGATTTTCTCTTCTAACAGGTACACACTTAGTGCTTATTGATGCTATATCAACACAACTGCTAATGCACAAACCAACAAAGGAATAAAAAGAATTGAAAGAAAGCAATTGTCATAAGGCTTCTTTATATAAATGAAGTATGTCTTTCATTAGCACAGAGAGGTGTTGAATTTTTCAAATTGGTCAGAAATTGGTCGACATTTCTTTAAACTTGACAGCTATGGAAAATGTGCAACAGGAATAATTTTTATATTTATTAAAAATAAGTATTACCATTAATAGGATTGAGTGTTTTAGAATTCGTGGAGAAATTGCTGTGGTTTATTTTTTTAAAGATTTGATGTTTTGGTATATCAAAAAACAATTTTGAAAAGCATTGTTCTATAATCTTCAAGCTCATTTATTTTTAAAAAAAATGTAATCATGTTTCTGATGCAATTAACCCTAGCTCAAATTTTGAACACTAATTGGTCTCATTAGCACAGATTTTTTACTTCTAGCTCAGAGGGGGACAAAAGCTTTTCCGAAAACTCCCAAATAGTTAGAGGGTTGAACTTTGAAATTTTCTCTGTGGAACTTCTCACAGAAAAGCAGGTTGCCTGATACCACACATTTAGTTGGATGGCATGAAAGTATTGCTACAATCCCCAAAATGATCAGGCTTGACATTCACACTGTCCCACTTTCATCCCCCTCACAGTTTTGCCAAAGGATGTTGTTCTCTGACTGTCGCATATTTAGAAATCCAGTTTCATATTTCCTGAGTATTTTATAATCCAACAATTTAGGAGTACAAGTGCAGCAAGGACAGAACAGAATTACAGCTGAGAGCCAAATGGAAACACCAAGGAGAGTGTTCCCACCACTATTTCTCCTCAAAAGCAGGGACCAATTAAGTCTCTAGCAGTGACATGAAAGTGGAACATTCAAGTTCAGCTCATATTCTACAACGACATTAAGTAATGGCTGCTAATATCAGCCAATTAACAACAGTAATACTCAAAATGAAGAGCTAATAATCAAAGGAATGCAAAGAAAAAATTTCTTTCAAATCCTTTGTCTTACAATCTCACACCTAATTAGACCCCACAAAATGTTGAGTTCCCTCAAAAAGGACTGATAATATTGTTACAAGAGAGTCAGAAAGCAATAATAGCAATAAACCAAACTTTGTTTTTATTCACTCAATATTTATTAAACCATAATTCAATGTGCTAGAAATATATTAAGTGTATTAATAGAAGTATATTAATCAATATATTAAGTATGGCACATAAATAAGTCTTAGTGTGGTTTCAAGAAGCTAATAACATAACAACTAGTTAGAAGTACACACATGAGAGGCACCTGGGTGCCTCAGCTGGTTAAGCGACTGACTTGATTTCGGCTCAGGTCATGATCTCAGGGTTGTGAGATGGAGCCCCAGGTCGGGCTCCACGTTTGGCATGGAGTTGGCTTGGCATTCTCTCTCTCCCTCTCCTTCTGCCCCACTCCCGTTTTCTCTCCCTCTCTTAAAAAAAAAAAAAAAGAAAAGAAAAGAAGAAGTACACACATAATGGTGGTCATGGCGCCACACCGTGAGGGCAGATGATAAGTACTTCAACAAAGTTTAGTTCTTAGCCTGTGAAAACATCAGCATTAGTTATCTAAGTTAATATATCTTCCCAAATTAAACAATTTATTTTCCAATAGAAGTATTAGGTTCCTATGATATTAAGGACAATCAAACATAGCAAGTCGCAGGAAAAAATAAATTAAAGAAGGAGACATTTCAGCTTGAAAAGAAAAAAAAAAAAGCTAATATTCCATATACCTGAAATCAGAATCATAAGTCTTGCTTCAAATGATTGTACAGTTCATCAGGGAAAATGACTGGTATTCAAAAAGCTACAATACAAGCTAAAACATGATTAAATGCCATAAAAGAGGACCAGAGTATGAGATGGTTGTTCAAAGAAGAGAGAGAAGGTATCCAGTTAGGAAATGTGCCATATTCCATGGGAAGAAAGTATCTGACCCTTTGGGAGGGTTAGGACCCACTGGGCTGAGAGGGAGTTCTATGTAGAGGAAATGCCATAAGCAAAGCTGCAGAAGTGAGAAATTCTGAGACATATACCACCAGGTCCAGAGAACAGTTCCATTGGCAAAATGTGCTACATATAAAGGGGAAATATGAGTAATAATGGTAGGGAAATAGAACATATAGGAAAATAAAATTTCCCTGATTTCTCGGTGCTCCTATAAAAAAGCCTACCCTCTTGAGATACAGAAATTAAAAAAGAAAAAGTTTGTTTTCACTTTCCCTAGAAACATTTTACCTTCCATATACCATTAAGGTTAGATCGGCACTTATTTGTACAATTAATGGCTCTGATCCATAATTATGATAGAACTTCTCTTACCTCCCCTAGAGAGCCAAATGGTTACAATGTGGATTAGGTCCCTAGATTAAATAATCAAGGTATCAAGAAGACTGTTTCCCTAGGAATTTATAATTCAAAAGGGAGGAAGCTCAGAATGTGGACACATCCTTAGGTCATAAAAGCTGTGGAGTCCAGGGTTTACATGTTCTTTGGAAAGGTATATTTACATTCTAAAAGGTTGTGACAACCCAGAATCCTTTCCATCCCATTTAAAGAACAAGGGTTTGTTTGTTTGTTTGTTTGTTTTTCTCTCCTCTCAGAAGGGGAAAGGAGCAGCTGTCTTTCCCCTGAACAAATCCATTTTTCTCCATCTCTCCTCTAGAGAATGAAACTCATCACTTGCCTTGAAAGTGTCCATAGGAGCTTATGTTGCCTACAGTCTAGCTGTGGGGAAGCAATGTCACAATGTTACTGCTGATCTGGTTTTGAGCATCAGTACAGAACTCTTTTCCCTCACCCAGATGCCTTGTGCTTCTGTACTAACATATATAATACACACGCATACATGTATATATGTCTATACACACACACAAATACGTAGATATGCAGTATTCATGTATACACATACACACACAAGAGAGAATATCTCAGAACCTTCATAGTTTTTGACAAAACAAAGTCAGATCGTGAAGAACATTCACTGGCAAGCCAAAAGTTTTAATTTTAAAATGCTTCCTTTTGAACTGCAGGAAACACCTTCCAAAAGCTGCAGGAAAGTGGTGCCTTATCCCCACAGACATTACAACTGCTTCCAGCATAACATCATTTCAGTGATGTTATAAAATGTCACTGCAGCCCACAACAGAGAATGTAGAGACAGGTGAAAAATCAAAACAGCAGTTGCAACCTAAGACAATTTAGTTCAACAAAACTCAACTCTATTTAGTTAACTCTCCTCTTGGGAATTTGAGGATACTAAAAAAAGATACTTTTCAAGATGGCTTCCTTCAAGGAACTGACATTTTTTTTTTCTCATGAGACAAGACAAATACACACTTGAACTAGACCAGTGCTAAGATTTTTAGTTTAGGCAGTCAGTGCTAAAAATACTTAGGGAAGGAGAACTCAGTGCAGTTAAGAGACCATATTTCTGAAGGAGGTGTGTTCAGAAAGACTCTTCCTTCTCTACTTTGTAATGAGTCATTTCCTTATATTGTAGTTCCCCAAATGGAACTGGTAATTCTATACCTACCTGCCTGCAACCTTCTACATTCTCCCAAAGGACCAGACGTCAATGAACATAAAGGTAGGAAAGGCAGTTGACCAGATTCAGAAATCATTTATAAGAGCATCTAGAATTTGCTTGATTTTTCTCATTCACGATCTTTGTACCTCTTGGCTTTGGAGTGAGATAAGTTTGAGTTTGACCTTGGACAGTTTACTTAATCTTTCTGAGATACAGAGTTTCTCTTCTGTGCAATAATGAAGCCATGCAGATAAAATGAGATGCCAGGGATAAAATGACCATCATATCATCTGATTCATAGACGATAAATATTGTTCTCTGCTCTCCTGAAGCCACTCCTCCCAGATATCCTTGATTCTAGAAATATCTTTCAAGTGAAATGTGAGACAACAGGGGCATCACTGTGTTGGACAGAGGGGGACAGTCAGCAGTATATAAGGACATAAAATTGCTTATGATTTTCAGCTTTAGTCATAAATATGCATGGTGACAGACATAGGAAAAATATTAAGAGAGAGTTCCCTATGGTAGGTATTACAAGCTGCAAAATCAGGAAAAACATGGAAAGCAAGTGTCTGATTTTTTTCTGCTCAATGAAAAAGCAATAGAAATGAGAGACATATAAGTGGGGAAAAAACATGGATCTAAATGAATTTTTTAAATATGTAAACAAACAGGATTGTATTCAGTTATAGGAAAAGTATCAACATCACATAGGTGATCAAAAATGTTTCTAATTTAAAGGGCAAAAAAATTAAGAATAAATTCATGATCTATTTTTGAAAATTTTAATAATGTAATTGTCTCAGATTTTTAGATAAATTGCAAGGTTTTCTCAATGGGAAAGAATAAAGAATAGAAATTAATCAGCTACCAAAAAGTGAAAATTACATTAAGTTGAATAACAACAATGAATCTGAAAATATGCTGGAAACTCAGGGAAGTTGATCCACTATCAGGTTTCTTGAAAGACTACATCTGGATCACTAATCTTTTCTGATAATACTCCTTGTGTCTTTTACAGTGTCTTTTTCAGTGTGTAATTGTTGCCCTCATTTGATAAAGCGCAATTTTTTAACTGGAGTAAATCAGTGTGTTTTCATGCTGCTACCTGGCTGCAAATCTGAGATGACATCAGGCACAGGCTCTCTTTACTAATCAAAGTTTGGAGAAGGCAAACATCTAATTTGGTCTGAATACTGTGCCTTTGTTTTTTTAAGAGACTATTGCTGTCTGAGTTTGTTTTATATAGGTTTCTTCTCAAAATATGCTGATTTTACGCAAAGATTTTGCTTTCTAAATCGGGAATTCTGAAGCTTCTCCTTTCTCATCCGATGACAGCCTCACCCGTTGAGGACAGGAATTTCATGGCTCACAATTTTTCCCTATACACCATATATTCAATTCAATAAGATTCTTGGTCAACTTCCCTTCTAAGACTTCAAGTCCCCTTAATACCTAGAATGCATTCACTGCTTCCCTCTATCTTGAAAAAAACAGGAATAACAAATTCACTGTGTTAATGACTTTCTCAAGTATATTTACCAATTTGCATAAATTTCTAAAAAAAAATAAATTTTGCATTTTTTTTAATAAGCTTGCAAAGTTCCACTTAGAAACAATTTGCCAAAAATGGCACTAGGCTGCTTTTAAATGCTGTGATTAAAGAGCAAAGGGAGACCTGTCCATTGAACCTGCTTCAAATGAAGTAATAAAATTACGATTAGATGAAATCAATGCCAAGGGAGGCTATGAGAGATCTTAGAACACCTGCTCCCACCTCAGGCATTTTTTTTTACCTTTTTATTGAAATATAACATGTATACAGAGAAATATACAAGTAATTAGTATATCACTCAAAGAAATGCTACAAATTTAATCTGCCTGTGAAATAAATAGCTTCTTGTGACTGTTCTGGTCACTACTTCTCCCCAAAAGAAGAACCACTATTCACTTTTAAACCATAGATTTTGGACTTTATATAAACTGTTTTGAAGTTTATATAAATGGAATCAAAGACTATATGCTCTTGTGTACCATTTATTTTGCTCCATATTAGGTTTATGAGATTTATCTATGTCATTGAATATGGTCAATCCACCTTTTAGGCATGAAACTAGGTGTGGGCAAATCTGTATTTTCTGCCTCCCCAATCTGCCATATTCACATAGAATGCTTAAACCATTAAAGTAATAGTCTTAAATTCTGTGAAATTGTCAACTTACTGTGAAAATTATTAAGCATATACAAAAGTAGAAAGAAGAACAAAATGAACCCACATGTAGCTATCATCTAGTGTCAACAACTTCATCAACTCAGGAATTTTTTTAATATTTATTTATTTGAGAGAGAGATAGAGAGTGTGGGGGGGTGAGGGGCAGAGGGAAAGGGTGAGAAAGTCTTAAGCAGACTCCATACTGAGCGCTGAGCCCCACTGGGGGCTCCACGCAGGGCTCTATCTCATGACGTGAGCCAAAACCAACAGTTCGTGGCTTAATCTACTGTGCCACTCAGGTGACCCTAGGAATTCTTGTTTCATCTGCAATTCCACTTGCTTCCCCCTCTTCGATTCACAATATGGGATTATTTTTTAAATACTCAGTATCATTTCATCTATAAACATTTCAGTGTACAACTCAGAAAGCCAGGACTCATTTTAAAATTTAAATATTATTATCATACCTAAAAATAATTTCTTATTCAGTGTTCTGGTTAGCATTCAAATGTTCCAATTTTGTCATTTTCCCCATTTTTGCTTGTTTGTCTGGTTGGTTTCTTAAAGCAGCGTCCAAATGAAGTCCATGTGCTTTAAATGGTTAATATGTCCCATTTGATCCCTAGTCACCCCCATCCTGTTTTTTTCATTTTTTTCCTTGCAACTCATTTTTTGAAAAATTTTAGAAATAGAGTGGTCTTGCAAATTTTACCACAGCACAAATTTTAATGCTTGCCTTTCTTTGGTGTATTTTTTTTTTCTTTCCTGGATAAGCTAGTGCTTTATTTTGTATATTTTTCTCCCAAGGAAATTAGCTTTTACATTTATTCATTACTTCCATTGTTTTTTGTTTTTCAACTCATTAACTTCTGTTTTATCTTTATTAATCTACTCTCTTTTAGTTTACTATTTTTCTAGTTTATTGAGCTGAGTGTTTAATCTAGTTCCTTTTTGTCTTATTTATATAGGCATTTGTACTCTATTTTTTCCTTTGATATTCTACTGTTGTCCTATAGATTTTTATATGTTATACTGCATCATTGTCAAAGAACTTTGTAATTTTATTTTTTAAACTTGACCCAAAAGTTTCTTAACATTCTTTTTTCTTTCCTTTCTAAGTTGAACAACCTACTTGGTTTCCATTTTCTGGGTGGGTGGTTTTTGCCATTATTCTTTCGTTTTATAAGTGTGTCCCTGTATATTCTCCTTTGAATCTCTTGCATTTTATGCTTTATGAGTTATTGCTGTGTTAGCATACACATAAATATTAACAACTCTTAAATTTACTGTGATTTATAGCCTTTAATATTATAAAATATACTTACCTATCTCTGATGATTTTTGATCTGACTTCTGCCTTGAAAGGTATGATTGTGAACCCTTCTTTTGATTTGTATTCACCTAGCCTATCTTTGCCCATCTTTTATGATTTTTAAGGTTTGCTGAGACATAATTTACATACACTAAAATTCACTCTTTTAGGTGTACAGTTCTATGAAATTGGACAACCGTAAATAATCATGTTGCTGCCACCACAATCCAAACATAAAATGGTTCTATCACCACAAAAAGTTGTTGTTTTTAGTCGATTATTAACCCACCTCCAACCTTTGCCAATTACTGATCTGATTTTACCTCTACCAAGTTTTCTTTAGCCTTTTTTAAAAAGTATTTATTTAAATTCTAGTTAGTTAACATACGGTGTGTTATATTAATTCCAGATGTATAATATAGTAATTTAATGCTTCCGTACATCACCTGGTGCTCATCACAGCAAGTGTGCTCCTTAATGCCTATCACCTACTTCACCCATCCCCCTACCCAACTCCCCTCTGGCAACCATCAGTTCTCTATACTTAAGAGTCTGTTTCTTGGTTTGCCTCTCTCTCTCTCTCTCTCTCTTTCTCTCTCTTTTTCCCCCCTTTATACCCATTTGTTTTGTTTCTTAAATTCCACGTATGAGTGAAATCATATGGTATGTATTTCTCTATGATTGACTTGTTTCACTTAGCTTTACCCTTGCTTCTATAATTTAGCATAAAGCTTTTGAAAGCTATCCATGTTGTTATATGGATCATTAGTTCATTCATTTCTGGTGTTGTGTACTATCTGTTTTATGGCTGTACATTCACCAGTTGGAAGGACATTTGTCTTGTTTCCATAACTGGGCAAATAGTGAATAAAGCTGCTATAAATATTCCCATTAAAGTTTTTGTGTGAATATCTTCGTTTTCCTTTAGTAATTACCTAGGAGTGGAATAGCTGGGTCATAGGGTAAACATATACTTGGTTTTATGAGAAACTGCCAACTGTTTTCTAGAGTGGTTGCACTACTTTGCATTCTTATCAGCAATGTATCAGATTTTCAGCTGCTATCAATTATGTGTTTTTCCTCTTTTTCCTTTGCTTTTCTTTATTTCCCCTTCTTTGCCCTTTCCTCCCTCCCTTCCTTTCACAACTCTAATAGATGTACTGTGTTATTGAATTATGGCTTTAGTTGGCATTTCTTATTGATTAATAACACTGGTAATCTTTTCATGTACTTATTGGCCATCTGTAAATTCTTCTCTGATAAACGTATGTTCAAATTTGAGGTCCTCTGTCATTTACTTTATATGGAGTTGTGAGAGTTCTTCATGTATTTCAGGTATCAGATCTTAGATGTGTGTTTTGCAAATATTTTCTTCAAGTCTGTGGCTTGCCTTAATTTCTTAACAAAGAAATTAGGACAGTAGATGCTTTTAATTTTGATGTCCAATTTATCATTTTATTTTATGGTGTTTCTGTGCATGTGTGTTATATCCAAAAAATCTTTGCCAAATCTAAAGTCACAAAGACTTTCTCATGTTTTCTTTTAGAAATTTTATAGCTTGATTTTTACATATAGTTCTATGATTCATTTTGAGTTACTTTTTGTGTATGGGTGTGATGTATATAGGTCAAGGTTCAATATTTTTGCCTATGGATGTCAGGTTGCTCCAGCACAACCTATTAAAAGACCATTCCTTCTCCACTGAACTGCCTTGGAAATTTGTCAAAGTTAATTGACCATATTTATGTGGGTCTATTTCTGGATACTCTAATCTCTCCCATTGTGTCTACCTTTTCACTAATACCACATTCTAATGATTACTGTTGCTTTCTAATAAGTATTGAAATCAGGGACAAACTACTTGTTCTTCTTTGGGGTTGGGATTGCATTCAATCCACAGATCAGTTTGGGGACAATTGATATATCAGTAATAATGAATTTTCCAATCCTGGAACACAATAATTTGTTCATTTACTCAAGTCTTCTTCGATGGCTATGATCAAAGCTTTATAATATTTAGTATAAAAAATCTCACATATTTTGATAGATTTTATCCTTATTTTATGTTTTTGGTGCAACTGTAAATGGTACTTTTTATTTCATTTTTCATTGTTCATTGCTAGGATATAGATTTGATTTTTGCCTATTGTGCTTATATCCTGTGACCCCACCCAAGTCAGTAATTAGTTGTAGTAGCTTTCTTCAACATCCTTTGGAATTTTCTCACTCAATGATCACATTGTTTGCAAAGATAGTTTGATTTCTTCCTTTGCGTCCTTTGTTTCTCCTTCTTGCTTTATGACACTGGCCAGGAGCACTACGGGATGTGAATAGAAATGGTGAAAGAAGACATTCCTGCTTTATTCCCAATCTTGGGTGGAAAACATACAACTGAATATGATGTTAGCTGTAAGACTTTTGTAGAGGCTCTTTTTCAGGTTGAAGAAGTTCCCTTTTTCTCCTAGTATAATTCCATTATGGTCATAGATCATACTTTGTAGGATTATAATCCTTTCATAACTATTTTTTTAAAGATTTTATTTATTTATTTGAGAGAGAGAACGAGAGAGAGAGCGAGCATGAGAGGGGGGAGGGTCAGAGGGAGAAGCAGACTCCCTGCTGAGCAGGGAGCCCCATGTGGGACTCAATCCCAGGACTCCGGGATCATGACCTGAGCCGAAGGCAGTCGCTGAACCAACTGAGCCACCCAGGTGCCCTCTTTCATAACTATTTTTAGTGGCTCATAATATGGTCCATCTTCTTTAACATTCCATTATATATTTCAAGAGAGTCTCTTGATATTTGTTATTCTTTAAGTACTGACTAGGTTAAGTTGATTGATAGTATTTTTCCACATCCTTAGTGATTTTCTGTCTCTTTGGTCTACTGATTACAGAAAGAGGAATATTACATCCTCCAAGTATAATTGTGGATTTGTTTATTTTCCCTGGTGAGTGCTATCAGTTTTTGCTTCATGTAGTTTGAAGCATTGTTAGGTGCAAACACATGTAGTGTTATTATGTCTCTTTGGTGAATTAGTCCACTTGGTGAATTATTCCCCCTTTATCTCTAGTAATATTCCTTGTTCTGAAGTCTACTTAGTCTTATATAAATATAGCCCTCCAGCTTTCTTTTTATTAGAGTTTGCATAGTACATCTTTTCCACATCTTTCAAAAATTGTTATTTTGAAATACTTTTAGATTTACAGAAAAAAAAATGTTAAAAGAGTATAGTTTCCTTCCCCATCCATAATGTTAACACCATACAAAACCATAGAATATTTAAGAAAGAACAGGAAATTAATGTTATACAAAACTAACAACAATACACAGCTCTATTCTTTTTTGGCTTTCATTTTTCCTAGTAATGTTCTTTTCTCTGGTACAGGATTCAATTCAGGATCTCAGATTTCAATTAAATGCTGTCTCCTTATTCTTCAATCTGTGGTCTTGCTTAGCCTTTTTTTTTTCTTTGTGACACCAGCACTATTGCAAAGTACTGGCCACTTATTTTGTAAAATTCCCCTCAATTTGACTGTGTAATATTTTCTCATGATTAAAATGAGGTCACTTATTTTTGCCAAGAACCAAACACAAAGAAATCATGTTTGGCCCTTCTCTAACAATATCAAGTGATAAATGACGCTGGTATGATTTATTACCAATGATGTTAACATTGATCACTTAGTCGAGATGGTGGCTCTCATCTTTCCGCACTATAAAGTATCCCTTTTCATTTTTATATTTTTAAGAATCTTGTGGGGGGGGGGCGGAGCAAGATGGCGGAGGAGTAAGAGACCTAGATTTCATCTGGTCTCAGGAATTCAGCTGAATAGGGATCAAACCATTCTGAACACCTACGAACTCAACAGGAGATCGAACAGGAGAGTAGCAACAACTCTCTGAACAGAGAGCGACCACTTACTGGAAGGTAGGACGTGCGGAGAAGTGAATCCGAGGCGATATTCGGGAGGATAGACGGCGGGGGAGGGGCCTCCGCCGGCCGCTTCTGGCAAGTGATAGAGCCGCCGAGCACAAAATCGGACCTTTTAGAAGTCGGCTCCGCTGAGGGACGTCGCTGCAGTGGCTAAGCGGGGGGTGGAATCCTCCCAGGACAGTGTGGTCTCAGGACCCTTGGGGTCACGGAGAGACCGGGGGTGCCTGAGTGCGCCAGAGCTCCCAGGTATCAGAGCGGGGAAGCCGGCTGCAGAGACGGAGCAGAGTCACGGGCTCTCAGCTCGGGGTTCATAAACTGTGATCTGCGGCCCAGTCAGGGCACGGCTCCCCCAGCAGGAACCCAACAAGCAGCAGATCCGGGGAGACTCCCCTTCCTTCCCGGGGAGGAGCGGTGCGGGAACGCACTGCAGGGATCTGCTGGGTTTGGAGACTCCGTGCGGGGTCGGGTGCCAGAGATAGCAACGCTCCATCACAGGCCGGGTGAGCACGGAGTGCGGCCGGAGACCGGGGACACGGGAGTGACTGCTTTTCTCTGGGGACACACTGAGGAGCGGGGCCCCGAGTTCTCAGCTCCTCCGGTGGAGATTGGGAGGCCACCATTTCTGCCCTGGTCCTCCAAAGCTGTACCGAGAGCTTGCAGGGAACAAAAGCTCCTGAGAACAAACCGGAGCAGCTTCCTTAGCCCGGACCGACAAGGGCGGGGCAATTCCGCCTCCGGCAAAGACATTTGGAAACCACAGCAACAGGCCCCTCCCCCAGAAGATCAGCACAAACAGCCAGCAAGCCAAGACCAAGTTGATCGATCAAGGAGAATGGGAGAA
>NW_027397074.1:16475739-16496872 GCF_003265705.2 Callorhinus ursinus | reverse complement strand
GATTAACATAACAATAAAAAAATTAATAAAAAAAAAAGAATCTTGTGTGTGGGAAGATATTTCAAGTTTATGCAAATTTCCTGTTTCTCATCCTATTTTGGCCACTAATTTTAGATTCTGTCTGTTACTATTACTAGTATGGTGTTTTGTCTAATGGTGGTTTTCTATGCCCATCATTCCATCTACACTTATTAAC
The DNA here is from genome assembly GCF_003265705.2 of Callorhinus ursinus. NCBI lineage: Eukaryota > Metazoa > Chordata > Mammalia > Carnivora > Otariidae > Callorhinus > Callorhinus ursinus. The sequence goes on along the minus strand of NW_027397074.1, from coordinate 16,496,676 downwards.
TATATTCTACTATAAAAATGTACCATTTATTTATTTATTTATTTAGTCAGTCATTTCTTTATACCTGTATGGACTTATGTACATATGTACATATATTTTCTTCTGAGTTACTTAGATTTTTTTTCTCAACTTGTCCCAGATTTAGGCATTGGAAGTTGGAAACTTTATCCTATACACATTCCCTCATTATTTTTCAGTCCTTTTTTATTTTCTGAAAATACAAAATATTCCAGATTCATCTTATAATTTATACCATTCATACTTGAAATCTTCAAGGGGTCCTGTCTCTTTTATCAGGAAATGATATTTAGAAACCATGTCCTGCATGTAAGTTTTGCTTGCTATTATTTTAATTAAGTGAATCTTGGTAATCAGAATTTCTTTAGGAAATTATCCATTTCATCTGCATTTTCAGTTCTTTTTTCATAGATGGCTGCAATAGTAATCTCATGATTTTTAAAAACTTTCTTCTGATACAATGCTTACCTCTTATTTTGTCTTAGTTTCTACCTTCATACTTCCTTTCTTCATCAAGTTAATGAGGGATATGTCTTTTTTGCTCACTTTTTTGAAAAAATAGGATTTTTGAATTACTAACTAGGTCCACTGTTTTTCTCCTCTTGACCTTTTTAGCTTTTTTCCTTATTTTCCTTGACATTTGTGGTAGGGAGAATAATGTCCCCGTAAAAGATGTACACATCCAAATACCAGGAACCTGTTACATAGCAGAAGGGAATTCGGGTCGTAGATGGCATTAAGGTTGCTAATCAACTGATCTTAAAATGGGGAAATTTTTCCTGGCTTATCTGGTATTAGAAGTCCTAGCCACAGCAATCAGACAACAAAAAGGTTTCTGCAAGGTTGATTCCTTCTGAAGACTTCTGGTGTCCTGCTGACATCTTTGACATTCCCCAACTCAGCCTTCATCCTCACTTGGTACTCTCCCAGTGTACCTCAATTTGTCCAAATTTTCCCTTTTTATAAGAACACTGGCCATACTGACTTAGGGACCTACCTTATTTCACTATGCCCTCATCCTACTTAAGTAGTTACATCTACAAAGACCTCATTTTCAAATAAGTTCACATTCTGAGGTATGGAGGGTTAGGATTTCAACATATGAAGTGAGGTGTGGGGGAGGAGGCACCACTGAACACATGACAAGGGCAATCTTTTGTTTCAGATCCAGTCCATTTCTGAAGTTTTACCAAATACATTACTTTCAGGGTGATTGCCAACTGATGGCTATAAATTTGAGGAGCTGATTTAGTTCTTTATGAAGCACCAATTTGACCTTGAGATGCATTCTGCTTTTTTTTTCCAAAATATTCAAATTCTAAAATTAAAGGATCAAGCTGATTCATAAAATTCATAATGCTATGTTGATTTGTACTCATGACCTGGGAGATATTGATAAATCTTAAGGAAGATTTGCCTAAAGTATAGCCTAAGAAACAATATGCATAATAACTGGCATAATACCAGGCACCCAGAGTTAGAAATAAACATTAAATAAATTGTATTAAATAGATTTAAATTATTTTGATTGCAATATAAATATGAATTTTATATAAATATTAAGCAAATCATTGTAAATATAATTAAACTGAAGTAGTTTAAAATTTTGATAATTACTTAAATTCTAATTAACACATGTTATAAATTAATATTATAAATATTTATACAACTCTATATTGCCCATAAATATCTGAAAAGGGGGCCTGGGAGTCAATAGGATTAGCTGGGGTTTCCCCAAATGATTTATTAAAAAATGTGGGTAGAAATGCCCAAATTGCATTCCCCTGTCAAGGAAGAGTAAACTTCTGTCATGAAATATAATATTCTGTCTTGGTTCTCTGTAATATATATTTCTCCAGGCCACTGTTCCCTGTGTAGGTGAAGATTCAGGATGTAAATTAATTACCTAATGGTCATTATATATTTCACTTTCTCTAAAATATCCTTCCCCTGTCTCAAAAGTTACATATGTGTATAAGGGTTGGTTATGAAATTCCTCCCATTTTAAGTGGTTGATTACTATATGGAAGTAACACAAGTAAAGAAAGATACAGTGGGGTCCTTTGGTCATTTTATTACATTGCCCTCTATCTATGAAGCAAGTTCTGGTTCAAACAGAACATGTGGCCTCTCCAGTTATAAGCAACCCCACTTAATTGTCGAAGAAACATGCTTGCCATGTACTTTTGAGTCTTGCTGAACTCCCATGAATCGTTTATCCATTGCAATTCTGTATTCATGGGGCATGGTGAACACTATATGAAAATGGAGAAGCAAGGAACACTACACATGTTAACTTGTGTGCATGCTCCCATCATTCTCTTACAAGTCACAAATTCAAAGATAAAATTAAGAATGTTAAGATGGCAACACTAAAGCATTAAGCCAAGCATAGGGTCCTTCTGACTGTGGAGTCCTGTGTAGCTGCTTAGGTCATGTGCCCACAAAGTCATCTCTACTCTCAAGTTGGTTATAATATACCCCTGACATAAAGTGATGAAAAAGGCACATCATCTGTATATTTTCTAAAAGCTCATAATCCCAGTCTAATGGTGAAAAATATACCAGACAAACCCATATTGAAGGAAACTCTACAAAATACCTGAATAGCACTGTCAAAACTATCAAAGCCATTGAATACAAGAAAAATCTGAAAAACTATCAAAGATCAGAGACACTAAGAGATAAGATAACTAAATGGGATATGACAGACTAGACTAGATTGTGGAAGAGAAAAAAAAGGTACTAATTAAAAAACTGGTAAAATCTAAATAAAGTGAAGTATTTAATTAAAAATAATGTCCCAATGCTGGTTTCTTAGTTTTGACAAATGCAGGTGACAGTGGAAGCTGATAACATTGGGGGAAGCTGAAACTGGATGAGGGTTTTTAGCAACTCTCTGTAAATCTTAAATTATCCCCAAATAAAAAGTTTATTTTTAAAAGTTACTTTATCCCACTTTCCTTGCTAGCCATTATCCTGACTCTTCATCCGACAAATAAGTAATGATAATGATAATATTATGTTTTAAAATGAACTTTTCTCAGAAGAATTTTAATGGCAACTAAGCTACCAAATGGGAATATAAATTATAAATATTTAAAGATATTATTAAATTATGCAGAAAAGATAATATGTCACTGAAAGAAACTGTCCAAAACTTTAGTTTCCAAGACCCCTTAAATAAAGTCTATCAAACTCCTGGTTACAGAAAAAAATAACATTCATACAAGAAGCAATAGGTTCTGTTTAGGTAATAACTTTAGATCTGCAACACGTATAGGAAATTCACATTACGTCTTATTTAGCATTCTCCCTCTTTGAAATGACAAATTTCATGTTAATATCAAAATGTAGTAACAGTTCCTTAGACCATTTTCATCTATTTTTCAACAAAAGCTATTGAGATAACTGTAACACACAAAGTACTGTTCAAGGTTAAGAAGACAAATGTGGGATGAGGATAAAACCTTTGTGTCACCAAGTTTTATAGCTGATAGCAGATAGCAAAATACTGTGCAGACTTTCTCAAACTGGCATCTCAGAAATCCCTTGTGTATGACTAACCACCTTGATAAACTGCAATTACATTTGTAGCAAAAGGTCCTGGAGAGGAAAGGTATCGACCCAGGGAAAATGAAAAAATCCTAAGGCGCTCTTTGAAGGCTATTTGTAGCCATACTTAAATAATTAGAGTATGAGCCCAGCCTTTCTAACCATGTACCTCTCGAATCCATGAGCCGAACCACAGGTGTGTAACATAGGTTAATACATCTTTTACTTAGTAAGAGTATAGCAAACAATTCAGTAAATGAAAATCAAACTGTTATGTAAAGAATTTTACTCATGCAAATTTTAAGGTCAGTATAATTATTTGGATAATGCAAAATAGTTTCCCTTCTTGTGGTAAAATGGCATTTACAGGGATCATTTAAAATTTTAGTTCAAAGTTTACTAATATCAACCTTACACGTGCACATAGTTTCAAGAGTCGAATAGATTATCCAAGGCTTTCTCATAAGCAACAGCAGGTCCGTGCTTGACTCCATCCCTTTTTCCCAATCTTGAAATAACCAAATTCAGTTTTTTTTTCAGATGATTCATTAGTATGTAATTCTGATAAGGTTTTATATCTATATGCTTTTTTTTTTATCTTAACGGTAACGTTAGGTTTCTCTATCAGAGGCAGACCAACTGTTTACTCACAGAATACCCTGTCTCAGGTCTCCACACTCCGTTTTATCCACAGAGCAATTATTTCTCAAGTTTTTGTTGCAGGTCATTTTGAGGAAACCCAATATAAACCAGGTTCACCCTTGACTTCACATGCGAGGGGTCTGTATTTCTGAATTCAGAAATTCTGAAATTGGGAGATTATACAGGCGCTGTCACATCTGCCCCTCTCCCCTGCAGTAAGAGACACAGACACAGAGACAGAGACTGAAAGCCTTTCTTAGAGGAACAGGGGAAGGTATCTTCCCTCAAGTGTTAAGTATTTGGCTCTGGGGGAGATAAGAAAGGTTTTATTAATTAATTAATGTATTTATTACCCTCTGAATGGGAGCAGATGGCTACTTGAAGGACAAGTAGTTATGCGTCCAACAGCCTTATTGGTGTGAAGAACAAATGGGTCTGGTGGGGAAGAAGAGACATTCTCTCTCTTTATAGCATATTGATTTCCACTGTTCAGAAAGCCTCTGCCATGCAGAAACATGAAAATTTTCATATTGCTTCCTGATGTATTCCACATGTGTAACTACTACACTTGTATTGCTATTTCTAACTTTTTAAATTGTAGGCACTAGTTTTGGCACCTTATTCTTTCACACACACCCCCAATGAATATTCCCTGCCCCCACAACTCTCAATGTAGTTTTATCATAATCTTGGTTAGCTCAATATTCAACATTTTTATTTATTACTACCATGTAAATGATACTATTGAGGCACCAAACTATGATAGCTTTCCTTTATTGCTCAATAATAGTCTTCCTTGCAGCTAATAATGTACTTTTTCCCCTATTACTGAGTATTCTGTTCCCTTATCCACTCATCTAGGCCGCTGCTAATCCCCTCGCCTGTCTTTACTTATGTTAAAAAACCAAGAGAGTCTCTCCAGTCCACCTTGTTGAGGAACTCTTCTGAAGAATTACAACTTGCAGAGAACAGCGCTGTAGGCAAGACAGTTAGGGACCTGCAGCAGCCACCTGTGCTTTCTCCCCTCAAATTGTCTCCACTTCTCTGATTTCAGCTGCAGCTGGGGTAGACTGTGCCCTGTGATCTCAGACTCACCTTGTTCTGGCATCATTGCACCTCAAGCTCTCTTTGTATGACTTTCTGCCCTCCCACTTGGGGCCTAGCCTACCCCCAAACATGGCCCAGGAGAGAGGAAGAGTTAACCTTCCAGGCATAAGTTCAAACAACTGGGATGGCAGCCCTTGAATGAGAGGCGCAGCCTCCTCTCTTGCAAGGGAACAATCCTTGGGGCCACTACAGATGCTTCTCACAGTGGTCCTCTAGAATTGAGTCTTAGTTGCTCCCTGTGACCTTAATAAGGGTATTTTTACATTGGCTTTTCCTCTTTCTTTTTCTCACTCCCCCGCCCCGCCCCGCCCCTGCATTCCCTCACTCCTGCTCCCTGGGATTGTCTCCCACATGAACCATTACCAAGTTCTTGTTCCGAGGGAACCCAAGATAAAACAGGATCTCCCTTCACCATCATCCTGGCAATTTTCTTCTCCTTTCCCTTGGGTTGGCATTCCAGCTCTATGGATCCTCCTCTTTCTCTTTCTTCTTTTTTGTGGAATACGTCTTTCAATAGTCTCCTGAGAAAGTATTTTCCTTAGAATTTCGAAGACATTCTCCAGTGTTTTCTGGCTGCCAATCATGCCGCTAAGACATTGAATGCTTTATATTAGATATTGTATTAAATTTATTTTCCTCTCTGGAAAGTTGCAGGATCTTCCTTTTTTTTTAATTTTTTTTTTCCATTAGTGTGCTGGAATGTCAGTTATGTGGTTGTAGCCATCATCCATTCAGTTAGGAAACTAATAGAAAATTCTGCAATCTCATATTCCTATTCTAGAAAATCTACTTGCATTTGTTAATGATTTCCTTTCCTCCATGTCTTTTTCCCCCTTTCTAGAAATCCTATTTCACAAATGCTGGGCTTCCTGGAATAGTCTTCTAGTTTCTTTATAGTTCTCTTTATAGTGCTCTTCTATGGCTCATCTCTTAAAAAAAAAAAAAAATACGTCCTGGAGAGTTCTTCAACTTTATCTTGCAATTCTTTCATTGAAGTTTTAGTTTTTACTGCATATTTAAAATTTCTAGAGCTCTTTTTGTTCCCTGAATTATCCTTTTTGATTTTGCCATTGAATAAAGGTCTTATTTATGGACTCTGTGTCATCTTTCATTTAATTGCATATAATAATAACGGGAGCAGAGTGGTTTTTTTTCCTCCCTGATATTGCTTCCTTAAAGCTACTGTTTTTTTTACTTTCTCTCTCTTTCATATTTAATTTTGAAGCACTAGAAAGCTAACTGGGTCCTTCTGTCGGTTGCTCACTATTCTGTAAGGTAACCAAGTTGGTCATTTTGTGAGGGCATCACTCCTTTGGCTGACCCATGCCAGCATTGGAGTGTTGACCCTCTCCTGCCTGGAAGGGTAAGTCTGTCTGCCAATGTTCTGGACTAGAGTAGGAGAAGAAAACTGGAAGTCTCAGACAATGCAGAAATTCTTCATTTTACTGTCTCAAGAGACTAAAACTACTCTGTTCTGCTAGAATGGAGAGTAGTGAGCCCATCAGTGAAATGGGAGAAGGGAGCTTGTGTACCCAACTGTCTGTTAAAGAATCTTTTGAATAATCATTTTAGCCCCTCCTTTATCTCTCTCTCTATGGGTAACAAGAAGTAACCAAAGCTTGAGCCTCTTGAGAAATTGTATTTTTAAGTCCGTGACCTCACCACTGCTGATAGAATTCAGCATTCTTGCATCTGCGAGGTCATTTGCCACATTATCTGCTTTCCAGTTAAAATTTTTATTACTTTCTTCTCCTCTCTCCTCTCCAAATTCTTTGTCCATGTACCCTACACCATTTTAAAAGTCCTATTACTACCATTTTAGAGGTATTTTAGAAGGCGGTGATATACAGTTGTGTGCAAAATGTTAGTTTCAATCAGATAGGCTATAGGTTCTTGAAGTTAATAAAATGTTCTTATACAGAAATATCTACTCTCTTTATTTTCTTAAACAGGATTTATCATAAATAATTTTACCTTTTTTTGCTATTTTCTGGCAATGTGATTTATCAATTATATGATTTTGGTACAATAAATGAGATCCTCAAGATTTTATTTTGTAATATCTGAGGCTACTTATCCTAAATTAAGTAGCTCCCAAGTTTTTCTAATTTTTCTTAAGTCTTATACTTTTATTCTATGATTCTTTGGTTTATCTTTTTTTAAGATTTTGTTTATTTATTTGACAGAGAGAGAGAGAGAGACAGCGAGAGAGGGAATAGAAGCAGGGGGAGTTGGAGAGAGAGAAGCAGGCTTCCCGCCAAGCAGGGAGCCCAATGAGGGGCTTGATCCCAGGACCCTGGAATCATGACCTGAGCTAAAGGCAGACGCTTAACGACTGAGCCACCGGGCACCCCTCTTTGGTTTATTTTTAACTAATCTTTGTATCTCAGTACTGACAGGATGAATTAGTGGCTTCTGTTCTACCTATTTTACACACAATATGGAAGGCTAGAGTGGTTCTACTTTACAAAGGCGTAAAGTATTAAGAAAAAAAAAAGTTTTTTGACAGGTACTTTGTTGGGGGTCCCAGCCCTCAATTTTTCCTCTCTTGCTTACATTTTTAATATGACTGGTATTATTATAATAGAGTCTTTGAATAAATAAGGCCTTGTTGTACCTTAATAACAATAATAAAGATGATGATGATAATGTTAGTAATAAAAATAATTTCTAAAATTTATGGAGGGCTTACTCTCAAGTACTATTTTAAGTGCCTTACATACATGTCTAATTACAAACTTACAAAGTACTAGTATTATCTGTACTATTGTACTGAAAAGAAAACAGACGACTAGAGAAATGATATTTCCTGTTACTAGAGTGAAAAAAAAAATGTGAATCTGGGATTTTACTTCCAGTCTGACTGACTCTAAGATCTCTGTTGTCCCATTTCCATGCTATACTGACTCTGCAAAGCAGCTTAATAGATGCCACAAATGGACAATAGATATCACAAATGCATTTTTATATTATAAAGTTTACATTGCAGGCTAAGATTAAATCAAGGACAAGCAGCTCAGTAAGAATAGACATTGCGGTCACAGGTGAATGCATGTGTAGTGGCTGTGAATCCCCAACCCTGGAAGTCACAAGCCGGCTCCTGAGTGTTATATAGAATTTGATATAAAAGATGTATGGGGTGCCTGGGTGGCTCAGTCAGTTAAGCGTCTGCCTTCAGCTCAGGTCATGATCCAGGATCAGGTCCTAGGACTGAATCTTGCATCGGGGTCCCTGCTCAGCAGGGAGTCTGCTTCTCCCTCTCCCTCTGCCCCTCCCCCACACTCGTGCTCTCTCTCAAATAAATAAAGTCTTTAAAAAATATTAAAAAATTAAAAATTAAAAAAAAAGATGTTTAACATCCACCATGATACTTCTTAGATCAAGGCAATATGCACTTATTAACAATTCAGTATACGAAACTATGTGAGATAACTGAAAAATTAGGGACATAAAGAAGATATACACACTCTGCCTACAAGGGAGTTCCAACAGTCTAGTTGGAAATATAAAATTCATAGGAAAATGTGAAGAATTTTACAATACAAGAAAATTTTCTGAAATGCATGCAGTATAGTGTTACTTCAGAAGAGAGAGCTCGGGGGGCAGGGAAAGCTGGAGCTGACAGGTGGTGTGCAGGAGGCAGTGCTCAGGTAGGTTACGCAGCTTTCCCACTGACAATAAGGAGTTACAAGGTATGCTCATCATCAGATGAAAGGCAGAAATGAGAATTATACAGATAGTTGCAATACAGAGAGGAAGGGAAACAGCACAGAGGATTCTCTACCTAGGGAGGGAAGTGTGAGCAATACAGTGAGAGAACAAAGGCAAAGTGATATAGTGTCATGTCTCGCACAGGGAGCCATTCCATAAATACTAGTCAGAATTGAAGACACCTGGCAAATCAGACTGAGGAATCTGGGCAGTAGCTTTTGGCTAAAGGGGAGATTTCTTAAATTCTTTCTAAGAAGAATGACATAATGAATTCCTAGGAAGAAACATCAAAGTGGTAAATAAGGTGGAAAGAGGAAGAAGGGCAGGAGCCTCTCATGGCTGATAAGATATCGGTTAGAAGAAAACCATAGAAATCTGGGCTTGAGGTTATAATTGCTTAGATACACGAGAACGACGAAATGCAGAAGGGGGCCTACTTATCTATAAAGGAAGAACTGTCATGGCTAGTAAAAAAAGAAAAGAAAAGAAAAGAAAAAGTTAAAAATAGTTCTCAGGTTTTCAGATCCAGTTATCAGAAATATCTATGAAGCTCCCAAGAGCCAGGAATATAACATCGTAGTCATCCCCACTGAACAGGCTCCGTGCCCCTCTGAACTGAAGTAGTATTTTTGATTAGGGCCCAGCTGGTGGTTCTGGGACACTTGCCAGAGGATCTGGTGACCACCTTAATAATTACATGTTGGGTGCCTGGGTGGCTCAGTTGGTTAAGCGACTGCCTTCTGCTCAGGTCATGATCCTGGAGTCCCAGGATCAAGTCCCGCATCGGGCTCCCTGCTCGGCGAGGAACCTACTTCTCCCTCTGGCCTTCCTCCCTCTCCTGTGCTCTCTCTGTCTCTGTCTCTCTCTCTCTCATTCTCACTCTCTCAAAATAAATAAATCTTTAAAAAAAAATAATTACATGTTGATTAGAATATGTAATTTATGAAAACAACTTGAAAAATGAAACCCAAAACTGCCCGGAATAAAAGAAACTTTATTACATACATAAACACATTTAATTTATTAATTTTATTCTACCCTGAAAAGGAAAGAGAATAAATTGTCATGACTATACAGAAAATCCAATAATTATTTACTCATTTAATTAATCAATTAAGTGAGTAATCAATCCATTCAACAAATGTTACATGGAGCACCTACTACATGTCAAGCCCTGTACTAGGTATTGAAGATAAAAATAATAGGATAATATCCTTCCCCAAAAGGTTCACAGATTGGTCAAAAGAATAACTCAGGGTGTTGGGGAATCACAAAGGCATGGCAGTTCCGCATGTTACCTCAGAAAATGGCAGGACTAAAAGTGGGCCGGACTGATGTGGAAGGGCAAGAGGTGTTGCATCATTTAAGTGAAATTAGCTTTGTTCTTTTACTCTAAGAGTCTTTTTTTCTCTTACTCTAGAGTCATTTTTGATCTCCTTCTTTCTTTACACCCAACATCTAATCCATTGGCAAATTTTATTAAGTCTACCTTCACAACGTATCCCAAATTTGATTGTTCCGCATATGATCCACTGCTATGTACGCAACTAATTCAAGTTCCACTTATCTCACATGTGGACTACGGCAATAGTCTTCTCACTGGTCTTCGTGCCTCTATCCTGGCCCCTAGCAACTCTTCACCCAACATTCACAGTAAGCCTTTTGAAGTTAAGTCAGATGGCATCACTCCATTGGTTAAACCTATACCCATTTAGAGTATAATGCAAAGTTCTAACAGTGCCCCATAGAACCCTACACAGACTGCATTTGTCTCCAACCTCCTCCCCATTCTCCAGTCCAACTTCCCATGTGCTATAAGGCCTCCTTGCTGCTCTCCAGCAAACCTAGTGCACTCCCACCCCAGCCTTTGATGCTAACTGTTCCCTCTGCATGAAATGCTCTTCCTTAGATACCTTCTTCTCATACTTCTTTTTGTCTTTGCATAAATATCACTTAATGTAGCACCTTCCATAAATCTTTAGTGCTATTACCCTTTTATTCTTCTTGTTTATCACATATTTGTTTATTGTTTGTCCTTCCCTGCTGAAATGAAAATACCACAAGTGCAGAATAGTTGATATATTTTTGTTTGCTGCAGTATCCCTAAAATACACGTAGCACAAAGAATGCCCACAGACAGTATTTGTTGAATTAGTGAGTCAAATGTAACTGACATGGCTTAGGGCTTTTTTCTATTTTCAGCCTACTTAAGTGGGCAAATAAACGAAGGATAAGTATTGAACAGATAACCCTCTTTTATAGTCTTTAACCTGTAACCCCTGTAAGGTTTAAGGAGCCCACAGGTTACTATTTTTTTATTTTAACATTTAGATAGGATTTTATAGAGATTTTGGACTAAAACACTATACAGGTCATTTTATTTTATTTATTTAAAGATTTTATTTATTTATTTGACAGAGAGAGGGAACACAAGCAGGGGGAGGGGGAGAGGGAGAAGCAGGCTTCCCACGGAGCAGGAAGCCCGATGCGCGGCTCAATCCCAGGACTCTGGGATCATGACCTGATACGAAGGAAGACGCTTAATGACTGAGCCACCCAGGTGCCCCGATATACAGGTCATTTTAGGAAATTTTTAAAAATAAGAAAATATGCTTTAAAAAAATCACCTAGAAACTTATTTCCCCGTGTTATCCATGGCTGACATCTTCATGTGAGTTTCATACTGTATGGACAATTTTACGCTCTGATTTTCATTATTTAATATTTAGGTTTTTCTAAGCATTAAGCAATTCAAGTTCTTTGAAACTATGATATGTGTGTGCATTTGTGTGTGTTTACACACAAATTGCTTTCCAGAAAGTATGTATCAGTATAAACCTCAATGAGCAGATTTGGTGTCTATCTCTCCTTACCCATGCTGAGAACTCAGAGGCAAGGTAGTACCATGGCTGAGAGCTCAAAAGCCAGGGGCATCTAGGTGGCTCAGTCAGTTGAGCATATGACTCTTGATTTCAGATCAGGTCATGATCTCAGGGTCCTGGGATCATCAAACCCTGCCTTGGAGTCCACCCATAATGTGGAGTCTGCTTAGGGTTCTTTCTCACCTCACTGATATGAAGAATCCTTAATCTCAGGAAACAAACTGAGGGTTGCTGGAGTGGTCGGGGGTGGGAGGGATGAGGTGGCTGGGTGATAGACACTGGGGAGGGTATGTGCTATGGCGAATGCTGTGAATTGTGCAAGACTGTTGAATCACAGATCTGTACCTCTGAAACAAATAATGCAATATATTTTAAGAAAAAAAAAAGAAGAAGATAGCAGGAGGGGAAGAATGAAGGGGGGGAAATTGGAGGGGGAGACCAACCATGAGAGATGATGGACTCTGAAAAACAAACAGGGTTCTAGAGGGGAGGGCGGTGGGGGGATGGGTTAGCCTGGTGATGGGTATTAAAGAGGGCACGTTCTGCGTGGAGCACCGGGTGTTATGCACAAACAATGAATCATGGAACACTACATCAAAAACTAATGATGTAATGTATGGTGATTAACATAACAATAAAAAAATTTTAAAAAAGTTCTCTCTCTCTCTCTCTCTGCCCCTCCCCGCTTACTCTTTCTCTAAAATTAAATAAATAAAATCTTTAAAAAAAAAAAACCAGACTGCCCGATTTCCAATTCTAGTTTCACCATTTCCTAGCTTTGTGATGTTGGGAAACCTGTATCACCTATTATTGCCTCAGTTTTCCTATCTATCAAGAGGAGATAACAATGATCCCAAGCTCACAGGTTTATCATGAGAATTGAGTTGAGTAAACATATGCAAAGTGCTTAAAAGATTAAGGTTACTTACTCACAAAGTGCTTAAAATAATTATTGGGACTTCATAAAGATATAAAGCTTTTGCACAGCAAAAGAAACAGTCAACAAAACCAAAAGACAACTGACAAAATGGGAGAAGATATTGGCAAATGACATATCAAATAAAGGGCTAGTATCCAAAATCTATAAAGAATTTATCAACTCAACACCCAAAGAACAAATAATCCAATCAAGAAATGGGCAGAAGGCACGAACAGACATTTTTCCAAAGAAGACATCCAAATGACCAACAGATACATGAAAAGGTGCTCAACATCGCTCGGCATCAGGGAAATCCAAATCAAAACCTCAATGAGATACCACCTCACACCAGGCAGAATAGCTAAAATTAACAAGTCAGGAAATGACAGATGTTCGCAGGGATGTGGAGAAAGGGCAACCCTCCTACACTGTTGGTGGGAATGCAAGCTGGTGCAGGCACTCTGGAAAACAGTATGGAGGTTCCTCAAAAAGTTGAAAATAGAGCTACCATACAACCCAGCAATTGCACTACTGGGTATTTACCCCAAAGATACAAATATAGGGATCCGAAGGGGTACATGCACCCCAATGTTTATAGCAGCAATGTCCACAAGAGTCAAACTATGGAAAGAGCCAAGATGTCCATCGACAGATGAATGGATAAAGAAGATTTGGTATATATACACAATGGAATATTATGCAGCCATCAAAAGCAATGAAATCATGCCATTTGCAATGATGTGCATGGAACTGGAGGGTATTATGCTGAGCGAAATAAGTCAACGAGAGAAAGACATGTATCATATGGATCTCACTGATATGAGGAATTCTTAATCTCAGGAAACAAACTGAGGGTTACTGGAGTGATGGGGGGTGGGAAGGATGGGGTGGCTGGGTGACAGACAGTGGGGAGGGTATGTGCTATGTTGAGCGCTGTGAATTGTGTAAGACTGTTGAATCACAAACCTGTACCTCTGAAACAAATAATACATTATATGTTTAAAAAAAAAAAAAAGAAGGGGACCCTGGGTGGCTCGGTTGTTATGCATCTGCCTTTGGCTCAGGTCATGATTCCAGGGTCCTGGGATTGAGCCCTGCATCGGGCTCCCTACTCAGCGGGAAGCCCGCTTCCCCATCTCCCGCTCCCCCTGCTCGTGTTCCCTCTCTCTCTGTGTCTATCTCTGTCAAATAAATAAATAAAATCTTTTAAAAAATAAAATAAAAAAATTTAAAAAATTAAAAAAAAGAAGATAGCAGGAAGGGAAAAATGAAGGGGTGGAAATCAGAGGGGGGGACAAACCCTAAGAGACTGTAGACTCTGAGAAACAAACTGAGAGTACTAGAGGGGAGGGGGTGGGGGGATGGATTAGCCTGGTGATGGGTATTAAAGAGGGCACGTTCTGCGTGGAGCACTGGGTGTTATGCACAAACAATGAATCATGGAACACTATATCAAAAACTAATGATGTCAGGGAGGAGCAAGATGGTGGAGGAGTAGGAGACCTGGATTTTGACTGGTCTCAGGAATTAAGCAGAATAGGGATCAAACCATTCTGAACACCTACGAACTCAACAGGAGATTGAAGAAAAGAATAGCAACAACTCTCTGAACAGAAAAGCAACCACTTACTGGAAGGTAGGACGTGCGGAGGCGATATTCGGGAGGATAGACGGCGGGGGAGGGGGCCTCCGTCGGCCGCTTCTGGCAAGTGATAGAGCCGCGGAGCACAAAATCGGAACTTTTACAAGTCAGCTCCGCTGAGGGACGTCGCTCCAGTGGCTAAGCGGGGGGTAGAACCCTCGTGGGACAGTGTGGTCTCAGGACCCTCGGGGTCACAGAAAGAACGGGGATGCCTGAGTGCGCCAGAGCTCCCAGGTATCGGAGCAGGGAAGCCGCTGCAGAGACGGAGCCGAGGCGCGGGCTCTCAGCTCGGGGTTCCCATAAACTGTGATCCGTAGCCCAGTCAGGCCACTGTTCCTCCAGCAGGGACCCGACAAGCAGCAGAGCCGGGTAGAATCCCCTTCCTCCCCCGGAAGAAGCAGCGTGGGAATGCACTGCAGGGATCTGCTGGGTTTAGAGACTCCATACTGAGTCGGGTGCCAGAGATCGAAACACTCGGACACAGGCCGGGTGAGCACGGAGTGCGGCCAGAGACCAGGGAGACGGGAGTGATTGACTGCTTTTCTCTGGGGGTGCACTGAGGAGCGGGGCTCCGAGTTCTCAGCTCCTCTGGGGAGAGATGGGGAGGCCACCATTTTCACTCTCGTCCTCCAAAGCTGTACAGAAAGCTTGTAGGGAACAAAAGCTCCCGAGAGCAAACCCGAGCAGATGGCTTAGCCCGCACCAACAAGGGCAGGGCAATTCCACCTCCGACAAAGACATTTGGGAACCACGGCAACAGGCCCCTCCCCCAGAAGATCAGCAAGAACAGCCAGCCAAGACCAAGTTTACCAATCAAAGAGAACGGGAGAACTCCAGCGCTAGGGGAATACAGCACATAGAATTCACGGCTTTTTTTTACCATGATTCATTAGTTTTTCAAAGTTAATTTTTTTAACTGTTTTTTTTTTAATTTTTCTTTTTCCCTTTTTCAACCAACACCTTATCAATCCCTTTTTGAAAAAAAAACATTTTTATTTTTCATTTTTAGAGTCATATTCTATCCCTTCATAGTAGATACCCTTATTTTTGGCATATATATATATAAGTTGTTCTCTCTTTAAAATTTTGAGATACAGTTTCTTCTAACAGATCAAAATATACCCTAAATCTCTAGTATATGGCTTTGTTCTAGCCTCCTGCCTGATCACATTCTCTCCCCTTTTTTTTAATCTTCTTTCTTTTTTCAAACAACTTCTTATCTTATCAATTCCTTTTATAAAATCTTTTATAATTTTCATCTTTACAGTCATCTTCCATCCCTTCATTGTATCAACCCTTATTTTGCACATATATAAGTCTTTCCTTCTTTAAAATTTAGGGAGGCACTTCCTTCTAACAGACCAAAATACACCCAAAATCTAGTGTGTGGCACTGATCTATGCACTAGCCTGATCATATTTGATCATATTCTGTTTTGTTTGGTTTTGCTCAGTTTTTGTTTGTTTTTATCTTTTTCTCTTTTTTTTTTCCTCTTTCTTTTTTCTTTCTTTCCCTTTCTTTTCCCCTGGTTTCAGGTCTTTTCTGATTTGTATACAGTATATTTGCTGGGGACGTTGTTAACCTTTTGCATTTTGTTCTCTCATTCATCTATTCTCTCTGGACAAAATGACAAGATGAAAAAAATCACCTCAGCAAAAAGAACAAGAGGTAGTACCATCTGCCAGAGACCTACTCAATACGGACATTAGTACAATGTCGGACCTAAAGTTCAGAATCATGACTTTAAAGATACTAGCTGGGCTTGAAAAAAGCGTGGAAGTTATTAGAGAAACCCTTTCTGGAGAAATAAAAGAACTAAAATCTAACCAAGTCGAAATCAAAAAGGCTATTAATGAGGTGCAATCAAAAATAGGGGCACTAACTGCTAGGATAAACGAGTCAGAAGAGAGAATCAATGATATAGAAGACCAAATGATGGAAAATAAAGAGGCTGAGAAAAAGAGAGATAAACAACTACAGGATCACGAGGGCAGAATTCGAGAGATAAGTGATACGATAAGACGAAACAACATTAGAATAATTGGGATCCCAGAAGAAGAAGAAAGAGAGAGAGGGGCAGAAGGTATATTGGAGCAAATTATAGCAGAGAACTTCCCTAATGTGAGGAAGGAAACAGGCATCAAAATCCAGGAGGCAGAGAGAAACCCTCTCAAAATCAATAAAAATATGTCAACACCCTGACATCTAATAGTAAAACTAACGAGTCTCAGAGACAAAGAGAAAATCCTGAAAGCACCTCGGGAGAAGAGATAGGTAACCTACAATGGTAGAAATATTAGATTGGCAACAGACCTAACCACAGAGACCTGGCAGGCCAGAAAGGACTGGCAAGATATCTTCAGAGCACTAAACGAGAAAAATATGCAGCCAAGAATACTATATCCAGCTAGGCTATCATTGAAAATAGAAGGAGAGATAAAAGCTTCCAGAACAAACAAAAACTAAAGGAATTTGCAAACACGAAACCAGCCCTCCAAGAAATATTGAAAGGGGTCCTCTAAGCAAAGAGAGAGCCTAAAAGTAGCACAGATCAGAAAGGAACACAGACAATATACAGTCACAGTCACCTTACAGGCAATACAATGGCACTAAATTCATACCTTTCAATAGTTAGCCTGAATGTAAATGGGCTAATTGCCCCAATCAAAAGGCACAGGCTATCAGATTGGATTAAAAAACAAGACCCATCCATATGCTGTCTGCAAGAGACTCATTTTAGACCCAAAGACACCCCCACATTGAAAGTGAGGGGGTGGAAAACCATTTACCATGCTAATGGACACCAAAAGAAAGCTGGGGTGGCAATCCTTATATCAGACAAACTGGATTTTAAGACAAAGACTGTAATAAGAGATGAAGAAGGACACTATATCTTACTTAAAGGGTCTATCCAACAAGAAGATCTAACAATTGTAAATATCTATGCCCCTAATATGGGAGCAGGCAATTATATAAGGCAATTAATAACAAAAGCAAAGAAATACATTGACAACAATACAATAAGAGTGGGGGACTTTAACACCCCCCTGACTGAAATGGACAGATCATCGAAGCAAAAGATCAACAAGGAAATAAAGACTTTAAATGACACACTGGACCAAATGGACTTCACAGACATACTCAGAACATTCCATCCCAAGGCAACGGAATACACATTCTTCTCTAGTGCCCATCGGACATTCTCCAGAATAGATCACTCCTAGGTCACAAATCACGTCTCAACCAATACCAAAAGATTGGGATTATTCCCTGCATATTTTCAGAACACAATGGTTTGAAACTAGAACTCAATCACAAGAGGAAAGTCGGAAAGAACTCAAATACAGGGAGGCTAAAGAGCATCCTACTAAAGAATGAATGGGTCAACCAGGAAATTAAAGAACAGTTAAAAAAATTCATGGAAACCAATGAAAATGAAAACACAACTGTTCAAAATCTTTGGGATACAGCAAAGGCAGTTCTGAGAGGAAAGTATATAGCAATACAAGCCTTTCTTAAGAAACAAGAAAGGTCTCAAATATACAACCTAACCCTTCACCTAAAGGAGATAGAGAAAAAACAGCAAATAAAGCCTAAACCCAGCAGGAGGAGAGAAATAATAAAGATCAGAGCAGACATCAATGAACTAGAAACCAAAAGAACAGTAGAACAGATCAACGAAACTAGGAGCTGCTTCTTTGAAAGAATTAACAAGATTGATAAACCCCTGGCCAGACTTATCAAAAAGAAAAGAGAAATGACCCAAATCAACAAAATCATGAATGAAAGAGGAGAGATCACAACCAACACCAAAGAAATACAAACAATTCTAAGAACATATTATGAGCAACTCTATGCCAGCAAATTAGATAACCTGGAAGGAATGGATGCATTCCTAGAGATGTATCAACTACCAAAATTGAACCAGGAAGAAATAGAAAACCTGAACAGGCCTATAACCACTAAGGAAATGGAAGCAGTCATCAAAAATCTCCCAACAAACAAAAGCCCAGGGCCAGATGGCTTCCCAGGGGAATTCTACCAAACATTTAAAGGAGAATTAATAGCTATTCTTCTGAAACTGTTCCAAAAAATAGAAATGGAAGGAAAACTTCCAAACTCATTTTATGAGTCCAGCATTACCTTGATCCCCAAACCAGACAAAGACCCCATCAAAAAGGAGAATTACAGACCAATATCCTTGATGAACATGGATGCAAAAATTCTCACCAAAATACTAGCCAATAGGATCCAACAGTACATTAAAAGGATTATTCACCATGACCAAGTGGGATTTATCCCTGGGTTGTAAGGTTGGTTCAACATCTGCAAATCAATCAATGTGATGCAATATATTAACAAAAGTAAGAACAAGAATCATATGATCCTCTCAATAGATGCAGAAAAAGCATTTGACAAAGGACAGCATCCTTTCTTGATCAAAAGTTTTCAAACTATAGGGATAGAGGGTACATACCTCAATATCATAAAAGCCATCTATGAAAAACCCACAGCGAATATCACTCTCAATGGGGAAAAGCTGAGAGCTTTCCTCCCAAGGTCAGGAACGCGGCAGGGATGTCCGCTATCACCACGGCTATTCAACATAGTATTAGAAGTCCTAGCCACGGCAATCAGACAACAAAAAGAAATCAAAGGAATCCAAATCGGCAAAGAGGAAGTCAAACTCTCACTGTTTGCAGATGTTATGACACTGAATGTGGAAAACCCAAAAGACTCCACCCCAAAACTGCTAGAACTCATACAGGAATTCAGTAAAGTGGCAGGATATAATATCATTGCACCGAAATCAGTGGCATTCGTATTCACCAAACAGAAGACAGAAGAGAGACAAATGAAGGAATCGATCCCATTTACAATTGCACCCAAAACTATAAGATACCTAGGAATAAATCTACCAAAGAGGCAAAGGATCTATAGTTTTCTGAGTACAGAAAACTATAAAATACTCATGAAAGAAACTGAAGAAGACACAAAGAAATGGAAAAATGTTCCATGCTCATGGATTGGAAGAACAAACATTGTGAAGACGTCAATGCTACCTAGAGCAATCTACACAGTCAATGCAATTCCCATCAAAATACCACCCACGTTTTTCAAAGAAATGGAACAAATAATCCTAAAATTTGTATGGAACTAGAAGAGACCCCGAATAGCCAGAGGAATCTTGAAAAAGAAAAGCAAAGCTGGCGGCATCACAATTACGGACTTCCAGCTCTATTACAAAGCTGTCATCATCAAGACAGTACGGTACTGGCACAAAAATGACACATCGATCAACGGAACAGAATAGAGAGCTGAGAATGGACCCTCAACTCTATGGTCAACTCATCTTTGACAAAGCAGGGAAGAATGTCCAATGGAAAAAAGACAGTTTCTTCAACAAATGGTGTTGGGAAAATGGACAGCCACATGCAGAAGAATGAAACTGGACCATTTCCTTACACCACACACAAAAACAGACTCCAAATGGTTGAAAGACCTATATGTGAGACAGGAGCCAATCAAAATCCTAAAGGAGAACACAGGCAGCAACCTCTTCGACCTCAGCCGCAGCAACTTCTTCCTAGAAACATCGCCAAAGGCAAGGGAAGCAAGGGCAAAAATGAACTATTGGGATTTCATCAAGATAAAAAGCTTTTGCACAGCAAAAGAAACAGACAGACAAAACCAAAAGACAACCGATAGAATGGGAAATAATATTTGCAAATGACATTATCAGATAAAGGGCTAGTATACAAAATCTATAAAGAACTTATCAAACTCAACACCCAAAAAACAAATAATCCAATCAAGAAATGGGCAGAAGACATGAACAGACATTTTTCCAAAGAAGACATCCAAATGGCCAACAGACACATGAAGAAGTGCTCAACATTGCTCGGCATCAGGGAAATCCAAATCAAAACCTCAATGAGATACCACCTCACACCAGTCAGAATGGCTAAAATTAACAAGTCAGGAAATGACAGATGTTGGCAGGGATGAGGAGAAAGGGGAACCCTCCTACACTGTTGGTGGGAATGCAAGCTGGTGCAACCCCTCTGGAGAACAGTATGGAGGTTCCTCAAACAGTTGAAAATAGAGCTACCATACAATCCAGCAACTGCACTACTGGGTATTTACCACAAAGATACAAAGGTAGGGATCCGAAGGGGTACGTGCACCCCAATGTTTATAGCAGCAATGTCCACAAGAGCCAAACTGTGGAAAGAGCCAAGATGTCCATCAACAGATGAATGGATAAAGAAGAAGTGGTATATATACACAATGGAATATTATGCAGCCATCAAAAGGAATGAGATCTTGCCATTTGCAACGACGTGGATGGAACTGGAGGGTGTTATACTAAGTGAAATAAGTCAGTCAGGGAAAGACATGTTTCATATGACTTCACTGATATGAGGAATTCTTAATCTCAGGAAACAAACTGAGGGTTG
>NW_027397074.1:16455801-16475639 GCF_003265705.2 Callorhinus ursinus | reverse complement strand
TGTGAATTGTGCAAGAGTGTTGAATCACAGATCTGTACCTCTGAAACAAATAATGCAATATATGTTAAGAAAAAAAAAGAAGAAGAAGATAGCAGGAGGGGAAGAATAAAGGGGGGGAAATCGGAGGGGGAGATGAACCATGAGAGATGATGGACTCTGAAAAATAAACTGAGGGTTCTAGAGGGGGGGGGTGGGGGCGGGTTAGCCTGGTGATGGGTATTAAGGAGGGCACGTTCTGCATGGAGCACTGAGTGTTATGCACAAACAATGAATCATGGAACACTACATCCAAAACTAATGATGTAATGTATGGTGATTAACATAACGATATAAAAAAAGGCAAAAAAAAAAAAACTAATGATGTAATGTATGGTGATTAACATAATTAAATTAAAAAAAGAACAAACATAATATTTAACATAAAGATAGAAAAAAAAGAGTAAGTAGATACTTAGCATATATAAATGTTAGCTGGGAATGTGAAAGAAGCAAAATTCAATATTGTATATGAACATTTAAAATGTGAGGGAAAAGTGATAATATCCCATGTATCTTTGATTATAAATATATTGACTAATTTTTTACTTCTTGACCATGTTTTCTTTTTGTAATGAGTCTTCTTAAGTCCCTTTCTCATAATTTATTCATTTGTGTTATTTAGATACTGAGATGAACTCTTAACATATTTATTGAAAATACTCCTCTAATGAGTTATATCATTGGTTCATTATTATGTATTATATTTCTAATGTACAGAAAATTTTTAACTTATATTGTCAAGTCTATCAGTTTATGCTTTAAATGTTTATATATGCTTCTCTATTTTCTCCAGTATTTTATGACTTAAAATTTATATTTAGCTCTTAATTTATCTGGAACTTAGTGTATGGTAGGATGTGAGAATTTACCTTAAAGTTTCTATGAAGCAAATTTTCTCAATATCATTTATTAAAAAAGTTAATCCATACCCACTCTTTTATAATACTTCCTTTATATTATGTTTATATGTATGATATATATATTTATATACACACACCTATATATATATATACACATCATATCAAAATTAAATTCCATATCCTAAAGATTAGTTTACATTTTATGTCACTATTTATAGAATAAATAAATGAATCTGGATTGAGTAGATAGTAAGGATAAAAATTGCATTGGCAGAGTTTTCCTTTGTCTGTCCAAGTAAGGCTAAATATTTCCTTCATAGGGAAATTTTCATACTAAATTCCAATTAAAGGTAAAAAGCAATGTGTGAGAAACTCCTGCAATATTTGCTGCATGCAGATGATCTGTGTAATGCTAATAGCTTCATATACTCAATGTGATTGTGCATGAGCCTGTTACTAATAAGCCCACTCAAATAAGCTGGCTAATGTATAACACAATAAATAGAACAATTAGAAATGCCACAGTGTCAACCAAAGCATTTGTGAAATTCTAATCTTTGTTTCTAACCATCTGAGCTTGTTTCCCTGCTGTTGTTTCTAAAGCTCATTAACACTGAAAGGAACAGAGGCTTTCAAGAGTTATGCAGAAGGCCTGCTGCTGATCACTTGCCCTCATATTTTTAATGAGCCTGAGCATCTGAAATTAAATGAATTTTAAGTGCAGTGTCTTGAACTCATTTCAAAATGAGTACACAGATCTCGTTTCTAGTCCTTCAGTTATTAGAAATAAATTAATGAATGATTGAATGGATAGATCAATCAATTAAAAGGCCTTCAATTGCCTGCCTTGTACTGTCGGACTAGATGACTGCAAGTAACTGTCTGAGGCCCCTCCATTAGGCAGGAAGTACAGCCTTCCTCTGGGTACACAGCAGGACAGATGCTGGGACTAAGCCTGGAATGTTTTTGGATCACAACTGAGACCTCAGTGAGATAAACAATAAAGTTAAGGACACTTGCATCCAAATCACTTTATCCTTTTCAATTTATTTTGGGCCAATCTTTCCTGGTCAGTGTTGCTATAATAAGATGAGCCTTCCTCCTACACGATTTTTTTTATGAGGTATAAAAGCCAATCCTAATGCTTGTTTTCATTTTATGGTGAAACGTCCTTAGTGTTTTCAGTAGATTTAAGCATGTTGATAGGCATTATTGCTTGCTTGCTTGCTTGCTTAGTTTCACTTGTTTTTTTGCAAAGGTTTGTGACCAATTTGTCCAAAAGAAATGTAGCAATAAAGGACTTTACCTTGTTAAAATCTTCTTTGGCTTTTTTTGGTTTTTGTCTAATTCAACATATCATCTGATAACATAAATAGACTCTGATTAGGGAAAAACACAGAGATTCTAGAAAAATCCAGAATCTAGAAAAATCTAGAGATTCTGTTTTAGAAAATAAGCATACACTGTATAAACCGATGCTAATATCCACCTTGCTAATCAGGAATACAGAGTCTCAAAGGTCAACTTAGAGAAACACATGTCATTCAAAACTCCCTACAAAATAAACAAACTGCCATAGCATTGTGCCACATTTAATCATCAGATGATGAAGGCTATAGACCACAGAATGAGGTCTGTAATATTGCTACATTATATTCAAAGGGTCCATAGAAAGTTATGACGGAAAACTGGGACATTTGCAGATGTGTCAAATAGGAGAAAAAGATCAAAGTCTTTCAAGGTTGTGGTTGTGGACATTCCTAATCCTGTGTTCCTTCCAAGTACAATCATATCATAGCTACAATGTGAGAATATTGTGAAGCCTTGGAGTGAACTTCAAATAAGGCTCTTACATATGAATCGTGTCCACAGGCTATAATCAATCAAGTATTTCATTTTCCCAGGAGAAATGTATTTAAATTATTAATCCTGACCAACCTATGAAGGACTGGTCATTAAGACTGCTTCTACACATACTAAATTATCTCTCACCAAAGAATATTCCAAATTTAAATACCTCACATCTGAATATCTGTTATCTTTTGCATGTTCTGATTTGTCATCAAGGCTTTCTACTTTCAACTTTTTCTGAATATGATTGATTGTTTCAGGGAGGTGCTAATCATCAGGGTAACAAAAACAGAGAATGTAAGAATCATTCACAGAGTCCTTTTGCACTTCACTACATCAGAACTCCAAGTGAGAAGAAAGAAATAGGAAATCAGACCTTTCAAGGGAATCTTTTTAATTAACCTCATCAGTGCTGCTGTGGTTCAGAAAATGTGGAAGATACACAGTTCCTTTAACATGTTTTCTGTATTAAATATTTAAAACAATGATGAAGAGACTTCCAGGACCAGCTATGACAAGCAAAGAGGTTAAAAGTTACCACACTCATCCTTAACAAGAGAAAGCTGGGCAAACTGAAAATCAATTACTTATTTTGGATGCATCAGAGAACTGACAGCACAATATAAACTAAAACCCCATCATCTAAAGAGATGTATACACCTAGAGACACAGGCTGAATCTGCTTAATTCAAGCAGAATCTTCTGGAGCCATAGGTCAGTAATTCTGATGACTTGCTAGAGGTTTAATAGTCCTAACGTATCAACTAATACACAGGGTTAGCTGTCATAAAATTCACTAATAACTCAAGTTCGCACATAAGGATCCCCTGGTCCTTCACTGATAGTCCTTACAGAGAGGTGCTTGGACTACAAAGCTAGACTTGCTGGTGGAAGGAACACAGCTCCATTCCACTTTACATGATAATGGGCTAGCTCAGGAGTGGGAAGAGAACATCCAGTTTTCTATGTAACAAGAGAAAAATAACTTTTACTGCAGAGAAATTTGACAAACACTACTTCAACTGGGTGATCAAAGATAACACTAATAGTAAAAAGTCATCATGATAGTATGTACCCTTGAAATGATGTGATGATAACAGTGCTTTACCTCTGTGGTTTTCCTCCTAAAAACCCATACCCCAATCTAATCAGAAAAAGTTGATTAAGAAAGTTTCTGTGAAATATCTGGCTAGTAATCCTCAGAACTGTCAAGGTCTTCAAAAATAAATCAAGCTTAAGAAACTGTCACAGCCAAAAGGGCCTAAGGAGACATAATTACATATTATGTGGTATCCTGCCTGAGATCCTGGAACAAAAAGAGGACATGAAGTAAAAGGTAAGGAAATGTGAATAAATGTGGACTTTAGTGAATAATAATGTACAATTTGGTGACAGATGGTAACTACACTTATTGTGGGAGCATAGCATAGAATAGAATTGTCAAATCACTATGTTGTACATCTAAAACTAGTATAACAATGTATGCCAACTATACTTCAATAAAAAACACTCAAATATCTTTAAAATAGAAAAACACATATGAATGTACAACAAAAAATAATGAATTTCTAAAAAATAATAAGGTACAATCCTGGTTCATTAATTTTGGCAAATATACCATACTAATTTAAGATGTTATTAATAGAGGAAACTGGGTATGAGGTATATGAGAATTCTCTATACCATTTCACAAGTTGTCTATAAATCTATAACTATTTTAAAATTTGTAAAGTATTAATATATTTTAGATCTAAGATTAACCCCTTACTCAATTTATGGTTTGCAAATATTTTCTCCCATTCAGTACATTGCCTTTTCATTTGGTTGAGTGGTTTTTCTTACTGTGTAGAAGCTTCTCAGTTTGATGTAGTCCCACTTGCTGATTTTTGCCTTTGTTGCTTGTGCTCTTGGTGTCATATCCAAAAAATCATTGCCAAGACCAATATCAAGGAGCTTCTTCCCTATGTTCTCTTTTAGGAGTTCTACAGTATAAGGTCTTATATTTAAGTCATATAAAGATTTCATACAACTCAATAATAAAAAATAAATAATCTGATTATAAAATGAACAGAGGAAATGAATAGATTTTTCAAGAAGATATCCAAATGGCCAACAGATACATGAAAAGATGCTCAACATCACTAATCATCAGGGAAATGCAGATCAAAACTACAATGATGTTATGCACAAACAATGAATCATGGAACACTACATCAAAAACTAATGATGTAATGTATGGTGATTAACATAACAATAAAAATAGAGTTTTAGGAAAAAAAAAAACCACAATGAGATACCACTTTCACACCTGTTAGAATGGCTATGATCCAGAAGACAAAAGATAACAAATGTTGGCAAGAATGTGGAAAAAGGAAACCCTCATGCTCTACTGGTGGGAATGTAAATTGGTGCAGCCACTAAGGAAAATAGTATGGAGGTTTCTCAAAAAACTTTAAATGGAACTACTGAAGGCTTTCATGCAGATGGTTTGGAGGCAACAAAGGCCTAAGCACCAAGCCTCAGCAGGTTCCCATTTTTAAATGTGTTTCTCAACTATCTCAGTTTCTAACTTCAGTCTAGAGCAGCAACTACTTCATTGGTAATTATTTTGAGTAGAAGCACCTGAGTCTTGTCCCATGCATGGATATTGGCCATCCCTCTCAGAGAGAAATATCAGCACAAACAATTCAGATTACTAAAATGAGAAAATCCAAAACAAAGCACATGGACAAATCTCCCAGGTGTACAAAGTGGGAGGACATTGGATGGATGAGAAACATCACGAACAACAATTCAAAACCTACATGAAATGACATGCTTGGAGGTTGAAAAGTCAAAGATCAAGGTGCCTGCAGACTGGTATGTCTGGTGAAGGCCACTTCCTGGTTCACAGATGGTCTTTTCACTGCGTTCTCCTCACTTAGATATTTCTTGGGTCTCTTCCATTTCTTCTCATGGGTTATAGACATGGTGATGAGCATGATCAGTGGGAAAACTCAACTATTTTTCTCTGAATTTGAAGAAGTCATCTATTGTGTT
This sequence comes from Callorhinus ursinus, assembly GCF_003265705.2. NCBI lineage: Eukaryota > Metazoa > Chordata > Mammalia > Carnivora > Otariidae > Callorhinus > Callorhinus ursinus. The sequence goes on along the minus strand of NW_027397074.1, from coordinate 16,469,850 downwards.
CTCTGTTATCTCCCCTAAATACTGTCCATGAATGAATAAAACCCTCTACCCCTCAGAAATTGAGAACAGGAATATTATTATCTTTATGACTAATCCCTCCTTTAATTCTAAATAGAGGCATCAAAAAGTTTATTACCATCAATGGTTTGGACTATAATCTATGCACAGTTTAAATCATTCCATATGAGGCAGAAGTACAATAATCACCTACTGATACTAAGAATGATCTTAGAAAGCAATCAGATTTAAAAATGAGACTTAGGGGCGCCTGGGTGGCTTAGTCATTAAACGTCTGTCTTCGGCTCAGGTCGTGATCCCAGGGTCCTGGGATCGAGCCCCACATCGGGTTCCCTGCTTGGCAGGAAGCCTGCTTCTCCCTCTTGTGTTTCCTCCTCTCTGTGTCTCTCTCTGTCAAATAAATAAAATCTTTAAAAAAAAATTTTTTTTTAATAAAAATGAAACTTCATGGAAAAGAAAAAAAAAAGAACTACAATTGATCTAGCAATCCTACTTCTGGGTATATATCCAAAGGAAATGAAAACTGAATTATCAAAAAAATATCTGCACTCCTATGTTCACTGCAGCATTATTTGCAATAACCAAGATATGGAAACAACCTAACCATCAACAAATGAATGGATCAAGAAGATGTGTGATATTGTGATATATATATATATATATATGTATGTATGTATCTCACATATATATATGTATATAAATACACACATATAGGTAATGAAAAAGAAGGAAATCCTACCATTTGCAGTAACAAAGATGGATCTTGAGGGCATTATGCTCAGTGAAATAAGTCAAAGAGAGAAAGACAAATACTGTATGAAATCACTTACATGAGGAATCTAAAAAATCTGAACTTGTAGAAACTGAGATTAGAATGGTGGTTACCAGGCGCTGGGGGAATAGGGAACTGAGAAGATATTGGTCCAAGACTGTAAACTTGCAAGTAGAAGATGAATAAGTTCTAGAGATCTAAGGCATAACACAGTGATTATAATCAAAATACTATATTATTTACTTCAAAGTTGCTAATAGATCTTAAATGATCTAACCAAAAAAAATAAATATTTATGTGACATTATAGAGGTGTTAGCTAACGCTATGGTAGTAATCACACTGCAATCAACACATCACACACTTAAACTTAAACAATTATATGTCAGTAAAAAGGTATTAATAAAATGCAGAGAATATTGAAACTTTCCATGTAGCTTACATAGGTTTTTTTCCCTCTCAATTTTCATAATGAGTGTTCAGGATTCAAATTCTAACCCAAATTTAATATTATTAGAAAGTATTTTAACTTCATTTTTCCAAAGTTTAATTTTGACTATGAAAACACAAACCCTTTCAGTATGTATGTAATGTGTGTGTGTGTGTGTGTGTGTGTGTATAAATAAAATTGTCTTTGCACTTTTCTGTTAATTTGGATGTTCCCACATTTCCATTAGGTAAGTCATTTCTGGAAGCCAATAGATCTCTTTCAGTAATATCTCTTAAAGTGAGAATCACGCAAATGCATTTGCCCCCATCACAAACTCACAACAGTTCTTCTTTTAATTCACAGACTCTTGATGAATTTCTTTTTGTAATCAGCATTATTTCAGTAGGAAATAGTATAGTATTCTGATCCTATTTCTTTAAGTAAAACTGAAAAGAGAATTGGAATGTTGAGACTTGAATTTTAATAGATTTATCATTTTGACATTATTTAATGTAGATTCCAGAACTCCAAGCAAACCTTTACATTAAGAGATTCTCTGTGAATAGAAAAACGTATTACATCAATTTCAGAGTTTTCAAATTGAACTTAATGTGTAAAGCTTTTACACCTTCCTATCATTGCTGCAACACCATCAATATATAAACCTCTGTTATGTTTCAATATGATTTTATTTTTTACAAAGGGTTCACCTCCCATGTGAATATGCTATCTCTGAAGTTTGTTTTGTTCTTTCTTTCAAATCACTTAATGTTTCTCAGCATTTCTCTTCGGAGAGTCTAAATGAGAGGTAGGAAGAGTTAACTTTTTCTAGGCTGATCTCCTACAGACTGGTTTTTCTGAGAGGGTGGTGGCTTCCACTGAGGGACCAATTGGAAATGCAAACCACTCCACAGAAAAGAGAAACAAGTACTAAGGTATTCAGTTCTGTGAGAACGCTAAGTCAGTAGTGGAGCAGGGTTGGAAGTCAATGATTTCTTCTGTCACAGATCTACAAGTTCAAGGCATGGACCCAAGTCCCTGATCATGGCAGAGAGGCTTGTGCTCTCCTAACCAAAAATACTGTGGCAAATCAGTGCTGACGGCTAAAGTTCTAACACATCATCGAATTGTGACTACAATACTCAGCCCACGGTCTAGGTCTAGCACTTAGAGTCTGATATCTAGCTGTCTTATATTCCCGTGTGCTTCTGAGTGCCCTTTCAGGGAGAACTGCAAACCTACTAATCCTCTTGTATCAGAAGTTTCTCTCTATAAACATCATCCAAGTCTGATTTGTGTGTTATTGGGCCATTTATCCTAATTTGTTTGAGAATTTGGTGCAGAAAGCTAGACATCTTGCCCCCAAACTCACCATAGCCTCCAAAGAGTGAACCAAGGGATTCGAGATCAAGAACATATGCAAGGTAGGTTAAGACAGTATTGTTCCAGGGATGGTGGAGTCCACCAATGATAAGGATTTGAACTACAGGTTACTAACTTGTTACTTATCTCTTGTACGACTGGAGCACAAACCAGGGACAAAAGATAACAATCTTTTGTTATTATTAATGATCTTGAAGGGATTTTTCAAGAAGTGAGGAAGCTCCTTGAAGGGGAGAGGGAGATTAGAGCTACAATTTGCTAACCCATATGGGAGAAATGATGTTCTTTTGATTTCATTCTTGATTTTCTTCCCAAACCAAGTACATTAGTCCAAGACAGGATACTACTGCTAGGGTGCTACATGTTCTGATAAAGTAGAAATGAAAATAAAAAAGGCCTAAAATACACAGCCTGCATGACTATCCCTCCCATTAGAAAAATAGGCACTATCCAAAGGTACCAAGTAAACCTAACAGGGTCCAAATATACTTTTTTAAGGAGTCTCCCTGTTGTAAGGGTGTAACATAACTTGTAGATAAAGAAGCCAAGTATGATGAGATTGATGATGTTCCCAACCCTAATATACACAAAATAAAACAATAAAATACTGGGAGGTGAGAATGGGGGCTTCCTTCAACTGACAAGAGAACTGGTGGAATTGCACTATCTACTTAACACCTAAGATATGGGATATCTAAAAACAGGAACTCAGAACTTCCCAAAAATGGAGACAAAACTGTAGCCTCTCCCTATGAAATTAAGCTTATAAAGTGATTGGTCCAACCAAGTGGCCCCTGAAGAGTCGCTAGTCAGGGGCCTCTGATTTGCAGGAGCATTGCCTATCCAACTGTGGATACATCCATATAGTTCAAGCACTGGAGATATTGGTCAGTTTACCACTGACCTATCCAGATATCATCTAAACAAACAACAAAATGCTCTTCAATGACGGGGAAACATAAGAGTCTAGCTCTGGCATGGGATCTAGTATCATGCTCCATTTTAGTCACAGAGTGCAGCACACAGGAGAAACTTACTCCAAAATCCTAGGAGTCTGTATTATGTTCTCTTTGGGAAGAAGGAGAGGCTCCATGCAGCATCCATTTCTATCCTTGAAGTGCAATTGGATCTACTCAGTCAAAGCTCTGAAGCCTCAACCTGTTGCAGATCCTTCTCTTGTTCTGGGCCCCTTTCAAAATCTGCAATTTACACAGTAAATGAATTGAAAGAGCATCTCCAAATATGAAGTATGTTCACTTTAATATCCAAAGAAACCCACCAATTGTGACTCTTTCTTTTTATGGAGAAGTACAAGGTAGAACAACCTCTTTCATTTAAGGAACTATCCTGACATTTTTGAGACCATTCAATGATTAGAGACTACCAGTGTGGCTGCCCCTGAAGTTTTATTTCCCATCTTCTGGCTTAGATGTTTCTTACTGAGATGCCTAGGTACTTGCTCATTTCCTGGTCACCAAATCCCATTAGCATAATGTCATATATATAATGTACCACAGTGAGGATCTATAGGATGATTAAGGTCCCTTTATGATTATATTATGAACAAAATCAGGAGTTTTGGCTACTTGGGGACAAAATAATAAATGTGTACTATTGATCGTAGGCAAAGGCAAATTGCTCCTGATTATTCTTACTAGTTGGAATGAAACAGCAAGTTTTTCGTAAGATAATATTTGTGTAAATCTGCCTTGGGCTGTATTGATTTGATATAATAAATATCATAAGAAACTACAATTGTGATTGGAGTTACCACTGGGTCAATAAAATACAGACATTCTACAGGACTTATGTGGCTTTTTAACAGTCAAACAGACCTAAATATGAATGTTTTAAAAATGACCACCTCTGCATCTTTCAAGTATTAAGCCCATTATTCCTACTGAAATTAGGGAACTCAATCCATGGTAGTATCTTCCACCATATTTTTATTTACCCTCTGCAGTGAGTAACCAGGGCAAAATTTTTCAAGAATTATGGTACTCCATTCACCAATGTATTTCTTAATTCCTCATGTCTGCCAGACCTTCCTAGATATGTAGTTAGGGAATGACTATACTAGTTGTATACAAATATGTGTACTCCAATATTTCTATTTCACTAATCCCTGAGACTTGGTCCTCTAAAATATATAAAGGAAGCCCTTTCGTCTCACCGCACTCAATTATGGGCAACAATTGTGTCCAAGCTTCAGCTTACCAACCCAATACACATAATCCCACTCCCAATTGCTAGATCCAATAAATCCGAAGTTCCAGGGAATATACTCACTGATAAATTCAACCTGATACAGCTTCATGTTTTATACTCTTTAGTTTTTGTCTAAGACTATTAAAATCTATCTCCATATGTTTTCCCAAGTTACAATACTGTTGGCAGGAATCTATAACTCCTTTGGTATGTAGGCTACCTTTCCACAAGTAGGCTTTACAATTATTCCTGTGAGATACAATGGTATTAAATACTTGCCATTGGCCCAGCAAGGAATGAAATACCAAAAACAAATAAGAAACAAATAACTTTTTGTTAAATCTAATTAATATTTGACTATAAAATTACATTAAATGAAAGGACTAATATTTTAGAAATAAAAAAGAAAAAATGAAAAGGCTTAATGAAAAATTAAAGTATACCTAAATTCTCATTTTCTTGGGAGGAATGGTGATATTGTAGGCAAAATATAGAATTTAAGAGAAAATATTATTTTTAAATCTGAGTGTTAAAAGAATGTTAAGTATAACTATGAAAAAAATTCAATCTGTAACATCTAAACCAGCAGACGAAACAAAGAGTTTAAATAAGGAAAAGATCACCAGATTCACTTAACAGAATACTGGAAAGATGAAAACAACTTAAGAAAGAGCATGGTAAACAAGGAAAAAAAAAAACATGGTGGATAGAAGTCCATGTAGTCATCCCTTGGAGGTATCGTTAGTTCAGTTCCAAACCACCACAATAAAGCAAATATTGCAATAAAGTCAAATGATTTTTTGATTTCTCAGAGCACATAAAAGTTATGTTTACACTATACTGTAGTCTGTTAAGTATGCAATAGTATTTTGTCAAAAAAGCAAAAAAAAATTATTGCTAAAAATGCTAACCATCATTTGAGCTTTTAAGTCATAATCACTGATGACATATAACCATAACAAATAAAATAATAAAGGTATTTGGAATATTGTAAGAATTACAAAATGTGGCACACCATGAAGTGACAGATTTGCAAGACACAGGGTTGCCACAAACCTTCAATCTGCAAAAAACATAATATCTGCAAAGCACAATAAAGCAAACACAATCAAATGAGGTAGGACTGTAATAAAGATAAATGTAAATGAACTAATACTAATTATGAAAGAAAAAAGATCATTAGAGTGGAAAATTAATTTAAATTATATCAGCTAGGAGGGAAGGCTATGTGCTATTCATGTCACTGCCATTAGGGTTCAGTATAAATAAATATAAGTTGCATTGTTCAAAGTTAGGTTTGTCTAGAGAAACATTTTTGGGAGGTAAAAGAAGAGGAGGAGGAAGGGGAGAGAAGGAGGAAGGGGAGAGGAGGAGGAAGGGCAGAGGAGGAGGAAGGTGGAGAGGAGGAGGAAGGGCAGAGGAGGAGGAAGGGGAGAGGAGGAGGAAGGGAGGAAGAGGAGAACTATTAATCAAAGGCTCATTATCTCCTTCCCAATTAGTGGCAGTCAATATAATTCATAATTAAATTATTAAATTGAAATGCTGTTTAATAGCACTTGCTACATAGATTTGAGTGTTGTACTAATTTGATTACAAATCTTAGCAGATAATAATTTCCTGGATCCAGTTATAGCGTTCTTGTTTTTTTTAAACCATCCACCCATTCTTCATTTTTCATACCTCCCCAGTTGTTGAGCCTTGTGGTTGGTTGTCTGTGTGTTAAAGTTTATAAATATCTACACATTAGCCTCTTTTGCCCATTTTATGTTATGTTCCTTGGAGTCGTAAAACATACATTTTTTTTTTATTCTTTCTAGGGCACAGCTTTGTTAATAATGGATGCCTTTTTGCTGCTTCTAGAGGTGAGTAATAACAGCAACACTAGCATTTGTGGTGGATGTCCACTAGAAAGCTTCATGCTCTGTAAGAATTGCCTTACTTTGTATGAGCAAGTACCACCATCACAATGATTTACTTACCTTGCCTCTACATGGGATTATACACTGTGGGAATAAATATGCATTTAAAATCCTAAATAATGGCAGCGAATTTGCCTAGAAATTATGCATGTGGGTTGTATAATGTTTTGGCATGCCTCAAATTCATCATAATAGGTTTGTATACCTCTTCACAATAATTTACTTAGAAAAATGCATTCAAATTTTCACATCCTTGGATAATGCAATTTGTGTCAAGAAAAGGATTACTAATTCCCTTAATGATTCATTCTATACTCAACTCCAGAGAATGCAGGAGTCTAGAAGAAGGTATCATTTTGCAATAAATGTCAAAAACATGTTTTATCTAAATAGCTCAACATACAGTACTGACAAAATTTAGTTAGAGATAATTTATACCCTTCAGTGGCCAGAGTAATCTATGGGTTTCTTCAAATTGCTTTTGTCTATAAAATAAACTCAATTTGCTTTACCACATGAAGCACAAATTTAAAGCAATATTTCATAAATCTCTGTCACTGAAGATTAAAGTAATCTTTAATTTACAAATACTGCCATCAGCCTATGAGCTTTATGTTGCTGGGGTTTGAAAATTGAGTTACACAACACAAAACAGATTTTCCACCTCACCTGCTGGTAAAGGCAAGATATCTAATAAAATAGGAAGAGATAAGCCACTATTAATTGTCCCTAAAGATACCATATGTGCACTAGTATGGTTCTAAAATCTTGTTTGCCTGAACAGGATTTTTTTTTTTATTATGTTAGGTTAATCACCATACATTACATCATTAGTTTTTGATGTAGTTGTCCATGATTCATTGTTTGCGTAACACCCAGTGCTCCATTCAGTACATGCCCTCTTTTGTTTTAATAGAGCACTAGGGATAAAGCATTTAAGATGCATCCACAGTTATCTGTCATAGTAACTCCACATGGTTTACATCTGCTTCATCAAGTCAAGGACCTACATAAGGTCTTTTAGCCCTTGTAGGAAAACACATATTACCAACAGACTCTCTGATCTAAAATGTTGGTTCAACAGTATATATCAGTCACAAGCCTCGTGTGAAATGTAATAAAATAAACTTTATACTAATATATATGTATATATATCAAATTTCCAGCAGTCTAGGGTCTAGCTACTTCAAAAACTTCTATTTCAAAAACAAATGCAAGAAAATAGTTCAAGATGGCAGCATAGGAAGATCCTGAACTCATCTCCTACCACAGACACATCAAATCCATAGCTACTTATGAAATAATTTCCTCTAAAATAGACCTAAAAAGTAGCTGAACAGCTCCTTCACAATAAATAGTAAAAGTTCCAAATCAAGAGAGGTATGAGCATTAGAGATATGGTTTCATCAAAAATCCAACCCCTGGCAGGGTAACTCTAATCAAGGGGGAATCTCACAAATCTGGAGCTTCTCCCTGAAGAGTAAGAGTAAGGGGTTGTGTCCCATATCAGGGGCCTACCTCAACCCTTAGGACCTATATCAGAGAGATGAGCCCCCAAAATGTCTAGCTTTGAAAACCAATGGGGCTCACAACCAGGAAACCCAAAAGGCCATAAGGAACTGAGATACTTCTCTTGAAGGGCTCATGTACAAATTCACTTGCCCCAAGTACCAGCACAAAAGCAGCAGCTTGACAGTACCTAGATTCTATGAGGAAATTCATTTGCTAACCTCAAAGCATCTGTGGAAGGGAAAGGGCAGGGCTTTGTTGAGATGGAGGTGCTGATGGGAATCATTTCTGCATTCTCGCCCTACTTTGATGGTGCTGGCAGGAATATGCTGGCCCTGTCTGAGCTCTACGCTGTCACACTAAAGCTGGAAGGCACACCTCGGGCCTATGCTCTTCCACTACTTGCTAAAGCCAGCAGGCATATGCATTCCAAACAGGAGATGCTCCTGGCTTTGGTGGACAGAAGGGCTTGAGTTCCTGGGTCCCACAGGACTGTAACAATTAGAAAGACAGTTATTGGAACACAACCACCAACAGGGCAATGCACAAATAGCAGAATGAAACACATCCCCAGTTTTTCAGTGAAAAAGAAAGGCCCTTTTACTTTTCCTAGATCTTCAGCCTGAGGGTCAGACTTCTCATCTGCCACACATCTACAGAGGAACTCTCATGGAATATAGGCAGAGAGACACCATCCTTGTACTTAGTCCCACTGTAGACTGTAGCTCACTAGTACCTCCCAGAAAGGAGCTTATACTCTCTTCTGAAGCTCTAATTATTGATATGTCTCCCAGTGGATACCTCCAGATCATCTGGTCTAGAAGCCAGCAGGGTTATGATGTGGTCCCACAGGAACATATATATTTGCATACTTTAAAAGCTGTTGCTTGAGGGTTTGCCTTCCAATTAGCCTAAAACTAGGAACCGACTGAGATCCTCCTTTTGCAACACTGACATATCTCAGCACACCATCAACAACTGGGACCTATCCAGAATAAATAGGGATGCTTAGACAATCACAAAGGTTTGAGAGACAACCAAGAACTAGATAAAGTTTGAAAGATAAGGCTCATCTCCTACACAAGGCCACTCCTTCAAGACTAGGAGAGAAAGCTATTTTGACCAATATACAGAAACACACAGAGTCAAGCAAAATGAAAAAGCAGAGGAATACATCCCAAACAAAAGAACAAGACAAAACCTCAGAAAAAAACTTTAAAGGAACAGAGGTAAGTAATTTACCTGATAAAGAGTTCAAAGTAATTGTTATAAAGATGTTTACTGAACTTGGGAGAAGAATGGATGAACACAGTGGGAACTTCAATAAAGAGCTGAAAAATCTAAGAAAGTACCAAAGAGAAGTCACAGACCTAAAGAATACAATAACTGAACTGAAGAAAACGAAAAACCAAAAACACAAAAAGGGTTCAACAGCAGACTAGAAAAAGTGGAAGAAAGGATCAGTGACCTAGAATACAGGTCAGTGGACCTTACCCAAACAGAGTTGCAAAAAGAAAAAAAGAATTGAAATTGTAAAGATAGTTTAAGGGGCTTATGGGACAACAAGAAGCAGAATAATACTTGCATTATAGGGGTCATTCAAGGAGAACAGAGAGAAAAGGAAAAAAGAAACTTATTTGAAAAAATACTGGCTGAAAACTTCTCTAACTTGGGGAAGGAAACAGACATCCAGATCCAAGAATCTCAGGGAGTTCCAAATAAAATGAACCTAAGAATGACCCACCCCAAGACACATTAGAATTAAAATATCAAAAGTTAAAAACAAAGAGAGAATTTTAAAAGTAACAAGAGAAAAACAATGTGTTACATATAAGAAAACACCATAAGCCAACAAGAAGATTTTTTAGAAGAAACTTTGCAGGCCAGAAGGGAGTGGAATGATATATTCAAAGTGCTGAAAGAAAAGAAAAGAAAAAAAAAAAAAAAAACTTCCAACCAAGAATACTATACCTAGCAAGTTATCATTCAGAATTAAAAGAGAAATAAAGAGTTCTCCAGACAAGCAAAGGCTAAAGCAGCTCATCACCTCTAAACTGGCCTTACAAGAAATGTTAAAGGACCTTCTTTAGGCTAAAAAGAAAAGGAAACAAAAAAACATGAAAGTGTAGATCTCACTGGTCAAGGTAAAATAAAGTAAAGGTAGGAGATAATCACTCATAAGGCTAGAATAAAAGTTAAAAGTAACAATAACTAACTACAATACTCAGTTAAAGAACAACCAAAATTTTTAAAAATGTAAAATGTGACATCAAAAACATAAAACAGAGCAGGGAGTAAAAATGCTGAGTTTAGAATGTGTTCAAACTTAAGTTGCTATCAACTTAAAAAAGACTGTTTGGCGGCACCTGGGTGGCTCAGTCGTTAAGAGTCTGCCTTCAGCTCAGGTCATGGTCCCAGGGTCCTGGGATCGAGCCCCACATTGGGTTCCCTGCTCTGCAGGAAGCCTGCTTCTCCCTCTCCCACTCCCCTTGCTTGTGTTCCTTCTCTCGCTGTGTCTCTCTCTGTCAAATAAATAAATAAAAATTTTTTTAAAAGACTGTTTTATTCATATATATATATATATATATATATATATATATATATGTGAGCCTCATTGCAACCACAAGGCAAAAACCTCTAATAAATAAACAAAAGATAATAGGAAAGGAATCTAAGCAGAACACTAAAGAAAGTCATCATACCACAAAGGGAGAGAGCAGGAAAAGAAGGAACACAGAACTGCAAAACGGAAAACAATGAACAAATGGCAACAAGTACATACCTATCAACAATTACTTTAACTGTAAATGAACTGAATTCTCTAACCAAAAAATACAGAATGGCTTAATGGATTCAACAAACAAACAAATATAAAAACAAGATTCATCAATATACTGCCCAGAAGACACTCATTTCAGACATAAGGACACATAGAGATTAAAAAATGAAGGAATAGAAAAAGATATTCCATGCAAATGGAAACCAAAGGAATGCTGGGGTGGCTAAACTTACATCATACAAAATAGACTCTGAAACAAAGACCGTGATAAAAAAAAAAAAAAAAAAAAAAAAGTATTACATAATGATAAGGGGATCAATCCAACCAAAGCTTGTATTTGTAAATATTTATGCATCCAAAAGAGGAGCACCTAAAATATAAAGCAAATATTAAGAGACAAAAACAGAGAAATTGAGAACGATATAGTAATAGTAAGGGACTTTAATATACCACTTACATCAAAGGATAGAACATCCACACAGGAAATCAATAAGGAAATATCAAACTTAAATGACACATAAGACCAGATGAACTTAATAGGTATATACAAAGCATTTCATCCAAAAGCAGCAGAATATACATTTCTCTCAAGTGCACATGGAATATTCTTCAGGATAGATCATATATTAGGCCACTAAATAAGTTTCAATAAATTTAAGAAAAATGAAATCAAGCATCTTTTCTGACCGCAGTAGTAAGACTATAGAAATCAATTACAAGAAATACAGGAAAAATCAAAAATATGTGGAGATTAAGTTCTATGCTACTGAACAACCAGTGCGGTCAATGAAAAATTAAAGGGGAGATCAAAAAATACTCTGAGACAAATGAAAATGGAAATACATCTTATCAAAATCTATGAGAGGTAGCAAAAGCAGTGCTAAGACAGCAGTGCATAGCAATACAGGCCCATCTCAAGGGACAAGAAACATCTCAATAAGCATTCTAAAGGACAATTGAAAGAACAAATGAAGTCCAAAATTTGTAGAAGGAAAAGAATAATAAAGATTAGAGCAGAAATAAATGAACTTGAGGCTAAAAAGACAATAGAAAAATCAAGGAAACTAAGAACTGGTCCTTTGAAAATTTAAACAAAATTGACAAACTTTTAGCTATACTCACCACAAAAAAAAGAAGGAGAATTTTAATAAATAAAATCAGAAATGGAAAACAAGTTACAACTAATACCACAGAAATACAAAGGATTAGAGGCCCCTAAGTGGTGAAATCACTGGAGAGTGACTCTTGATTTTGGTTCAAGTCATGATCTCAGGGTGGTAGGATCGAGCCCTATGTCGGACTCCACATTCAGTGCAGAGTCTGCTTGGGACTCTATCTCTCTCTCCCTCTTCCCCTCCCCTCCATGCATGCTTAATCTCTCTAAAATAAATAAATAAATAAAATCTTTAAAAGAAAAGAAATACAAAGGATTATAAGACTGTATTATGAACAGTTAGACCAACAAATTGGACAATGTAGAAGAAATGGATAAATTCCTAAAACATAAAATCTTCCAAGACTGACTGATGAAGAAGTAGAAAATCTGAATAAACTGATTCCTATTAAGGAGACTGAATCAGTAACCAAAGTCTCCCAACAAAAAAACGAAACTGCCAGACGAGACAGTTTTACTGGTGATTTCTACCAAGCATTTAAAGATGAATTAATACTTACCTTTCTCCAACTCTCCCAGAAAATGAGAGGAGAGAATAGTTCTAAACTCATTTGATGAGGTCAACATTACCCTAATACAAAAACCGGACAATGATACCACAAAAGAAAAAAAAAAATTACAGGCCAATATCCCTGATGAACATAGATGAAAAAATCCCCAACAAAATATTAGAAAACCAATTTAACCATAAATTAAAAGTAACATACAATGATAGTAAATTGTATCACTATAGTGATTAAAAGATGAATTACTTCCATTAATCTGTCTATATGATTTACCACATTAACAAATGAAGGATAGGGGTGCCTGGGAGGCTCAATCGTTAAGCATCTGCCTACAACTCAGGTCACAGTCCCAGGGTCCTGGGATATAGCCCCGCATCGGGCTCCCTCCCTCGCCCACTCCCCCTGCTTATGTTCCCTCTCTCACTGTATCTCTCTCTGTCAAATAAATAAATAAAATCTTAAAAAATAAAAAAAGAAATGAAGGATAAAAATCATATGATAACCTCAATAAATGCAGAAAAAAGCATTTGACAAATTTAACATCATTTATGATTTAAAAATCTCAACAAAGTGGGTAAATGTACCTCAACATAATAAAGGCAATATATGACAAGCCTACAGCTAACATCACACTCAAAGGTGAAAAGCTGAAACATTTTACTCTAAGAAAAGGAAAAAGACAAGGATACCCACTCTTGACACTTTTATTCAACAAAGTACTGTAAGTCTTAGCCAGAGCAATGAGGCAAGAAAAATAAATAGAAGGCATCCAAATTTGAAAAGAAGAAATAAACTGTCACTATTTGTGAACAACATGATTTTATATGTAAAAAAGCCAAAAGACTGTGCCAAAAACCCGTTAGAATGAAAAAACAAATTAGGTAAAACTGCAGAGTATTAGATCAACATGCAAAAATCTGTTGCATTTCTATACACTAACAACAAACTACCATAATGAGAAATTAAGAAAACAATTCTGTTTACAAATGCATCAAAAAGAATAAAATATCTAGGAATAATTTTAACTAAAAAGTTGAAAGACCAATTCCCTAAAAACTGTAAGATACTGATGAAAGAAATTAAAGAAGACACAAATAAATGGAAAGATATTCTTTGCTCCTTGCCAATTATATAAGGCAATTAATAACAAAAGCAAAGAAACACATTGACAAAAATACAATAATACTGGGGGACTTTAACACCCCCCTGACTGAAATGGACAGATCATCGAAGCAAAAGATCAACGAGGAAATAAAGACTTTAAATGACACACTGGACCAAAGGGACTTCACAGACATATTCAGAACATTCCATCCCAAAGCAACGGAATACACATTCTTCTCTAGTGCCCA
>NW_027397074.1:16436817-16450801 GCF_003265705.2 Callorhinus ursinus | reverse complement strand
GGGGGGGGGAGGTATGGGGTGGCTGGGTGATAGACATTGTGGGGGTATGTGCTATGGTGAGCGTTGTGAATTGTGCAAGAGTGTTGAATCACAGATCTGTACCTCTGAAACAAATAATGCAATATATGTCAAGAAAACAAAAAAAAGAAAATAGCAGGAAGGGAGGAATGAAGGGGGGGAAATTGGAGGGGGAGACGAACCATGAGAGACAATGGACTCTGAAAAACAAACTGAGGGTTCTAGTGCGGAGGGGTGTGGGGGGATGGGTTAGCCTGGTGATGGGTATTAAAGAGGGCACGTTCTGCGTGGAGCACTGGGTGTTATGCACAAACAATGAAACATGGAACACTACATCCAAAACTAATGATGTAATGTATGGTGATTAACATAAGATTAAAAAATTTAAAAAAAAAAGATATTCTGTGCTCCTTGACTGGAAGAATTAATATTGTTAAAATGTACATATTACCCAAAATAATATTCAGATTAAATGCAATCTCTATCAAAATCCCAATGGCATTTTTCACAGAATTACAACAACCATAAAATTTGTATGGAACCAAAAAGATCCCAAATAGCCACAGCAATCTTAAGCAAGAACCACAAAGCTGAAAGCAGCATTCTCCTTGATTTCAAACTATATTACAAACCACTAGTAATCAAAAAAATATGGTGTTGGCACAAAAACAGACACACAGTTCTTTGGGACAGAATAGAGAGTCTAGAAATAAATGTATCCATACATGGCCAATTAACTTACAACAACGCAGCCAAGAATATATAATGGGGAAAGGGCAGTTTCTTTAATAATTGGTATTTTGAAAAATGGGCAGCCACATGCAAAAGAATAAAATTAGACTAACATCTTACACCATACATAAAAATTAACTCAAAATGGATATAGACTTGAATTTAAGACCTGAAACTATAAGAATCCTAGAAGAAAACATAAGCAGTAATGTCCTTGACATCAATATAGGCCATTTTTTAATAATCTGACTCCAAAAGTAAAGGCAACTAAAGCAAAAATAAACAAATGGGACTACATTAAACGAAAACCTTCTGCACAGCAAAGTAAACAATCACTAAAATTAAAAGGCAACCTACTCAAATGGGAGAAAATATTTGTAAATCATATATCTGGTAAGAGTTAATATTCAAAATATATAAAGAACTCATACAACTCAACACTAAAACAATCTGATTTCAAAATGGTCAGGGGATCTGAATAGACATTTTTCCAAAGAAACCACAGAGATGACTAACAAGCAAATGAAAAGATGCTCAATTTCACTAATTATCATCAGAGAAATACAAATGAAAAGCACAGTGAGATTTAATCCCACACCTATTAGAATGGCTATCATTAAGAAGAGAAGAGATAACAAGTGCTGGTGAGGATGTGGAGAAAAGGGAACCTTCATGCACCGTTGGGAATGTAAATTGGTGCAGCCACTATGAAAAACAGTATGGAGTTACTTCAAAAACTTAAAAATAACACTACCATATGATCCAGCGATTCTACTTCTGGATATTTATCCAAAGAAATTGAAAACTCTAATTCAAAAAGAATATGCACTCCTATTTTCATTGCAGCATTATTTACAATACACCAGATATGGAAACAACCTAAGTGTCCATCA
Organism: Callorhinus ursinus; assembly: GCF_003265705.2. NCBI lineage: Eukaryota > Metazoa > Chordata > Mammalia > Carnivora > Otariidae > Callorhinus > Callorhinus ursinus. Next base: position 16,449,158 of record NW_027397074.1, on the reverse strand, counting down.
GTGGATGAACAGATAAGGATGTGCTATATATATATAATGGAAAACTCCTCAGCCATAAGAAAGATGGAATCCTGCCATTTGCTACCACATGGATGGATCCTAAGGGTACATGAGGTTATGCTAAGTGTAATAAGTCAAACAGAAAAAGATAAATGCCGTATGATTTCACTCTTATGTGGAATTTAAGACACAAAACAAATGAGCAAAGGTTAAAAAGAGAGAGAGGCAAACCAGGAAACAGACTCTTAACTATAGAGAACAAACCGATTACTAGAGGGGAGGGGAGGATGGGTTAAATAGATGATGGGGATTAAGGAGTACACTTGTGATGAGCACTGGATGTCATATTTTTGTTTTGCATATGCTCTGGACAAGGAAATTCAAGGCATGATACTTCATTTAATATTCTCTCACAGATTTCGTTCTATAAAAATGAGAAATTCAAATGAATTATAACTAGCATTCAAGGGATAATAATTGAATGGAAAAGCAGTAATAACTTTGGTTGGATAGATGGCAACTCTAAATACTCTGAGATTAAGGAGAGAATTAAAAAGGACCTCAGAGATCAAATAATCTGTTGTTTTACACCAGTACTTTGATTTCTTCCATTTTATCTTATATACAGTTTCATTTCCAATACTTCAATTGACAGGGAATTTTCTACCTCCCATGTCAGTCAATTCTACCTTTGGAACATTCTAAATGTCAGGAAAGTCTTTTTGGCAAAAATATAAACTACCCATAATTTTCTCCTTATGTATCTCTCGTTGAATTCTGGTTTGGCTCTATCAGGTGCCAGTAGTAATTCAAAGAATTACCCTGAAGCCTGAAATGGAGTGTCATATAGGTCTACCAGGAGGCCTAAAAGTGCACCATGAAAATGATGGGTTCTGAGGACTGGGGATACAAATATGGTTCATTTCATGACAGATAAAACCAATAAAGAGTATGAAAACACATTCAGTGGATAAGCTTTCTTCTGTGTCTATAAGTGTAGTTTTGACTTTAATTTTCATTTACAAAGTTTTCTGAGGAAGTTATTTTCTTCCCTCACACAATGCTATTATAAGGATTTGAGAAGATTAAAATTATTATGAAAAATAGGTACTATAAACTACTGACATTGTTATTTACTAAGTTACAGGAGTAGTGGCAGTGATGGGTTTGCGTTCTTAATGAAGATTTTCAGAAGAATAGAAAACATATTAATCAAGATATGGGGTTGGGAGAAATAAAAAACTGGGACCAGTGTATCTTAAATCATAAAGTACACAGAATTATTTGGGACCTTCTTTAAATGCAGATTTTTTTGTACCCCCCCCACCCCTGACTGACCCTCACTCATTAATATGTATTTCTGTATTTCACTCCCAGTAATAGATCACATTTTGGGAATTATAGAAAAACAAGAGTCTAACTCTAACGTAAAACAAAATGTTACTGATGAAATTTTACTTTGTAAACATTAGAAATAAAGAAGGAATAGGTGTCTGGGTGGCTCAGTCAGTTGTGTCCAACTTACTTTTAGCTCAAGTCACAATCTCAGGGTCCTGAGATGGAGCCCCAGTGGGCTCCATGCTCAGTGGGGAGTCTGCTTGAAGATTCTCACCCTCTGCCTCTCCCTCCCACTTAGTCATACTTTCTCCCTCCCCATATAAATAAATCTTTTAAAAAAAAGAAAGAGAGGAGCAATTTGGGAAACATCAAAGTCTATTGATAAGAATAAATTTATACATATGGATGTATAAGAATATAAAGAAATATAAGCCTGTCTACCCATTTACAGATTATAACCATATATAAAGAGATCAAATGTCCCTTTAATTATCTTAATATTTGACAGGGATTTGAAAAACCAAGTACACAAGCAATTAGGAGGAATATCCAAAAGAAAGGAAGGACAACATCAGTAAAGCTAATGCTGGCTCATTTACTTGGACAGTATCACTTCAATAATAGGACAGATTTTTTCTCAAAGGCCCTCAAAAAACAAAAACAATCCATGTGCTTCAAAAATCACACTTCGGCTGAATTACAAGTAGAGAATCAGAGTAGTAGTACTTAGGAAAAATTTATATCAAAGGCTGGATATAGTTGTAGAAGTTAGTACTACTATTTGCTATCTATGTGACCATGGGCAAGTTGCTTAGCTCCCAGGAACCTCAATTTTCTGTCTTGTAAAAAGGGGATCATAGTATCTGTCCTTTTCTGCTTCAAGATGTTGTCGTATGGATCAAATGAAAAATGAGTGTACTTTTGAAATTTATAAACACTACCATGTGGACGGTATATGGGTATATTCAAAGTCTTACTATATAAGCACAGTTAAATCCATAGAGAGGCAATGGCTTTGGGGGAAATAATGGCAGGTTTCGGAGACACCTTTAATCTCATACATTTCTGTAAGAGGGGTGGGAACCAATGAGAAATATCACTTAACACATACAGGCACAAAATAAATTTTCACCTTCTGAAAGGGTTTTGTAGTGACTTCTCAAGTGCAGTTAATGAGTATATCACCATAACTGTAACTGACTCTGGGAAGAACAAACACTGGGGCACCTTGGCTACTAAATTCTGAAATGTATCCCAACCATCTGCCATTATTATGAGGTTTTCATTATTCTTATCAGTTCTCACGACAGAGTCCTAGTAATACTTTTGGTGAACACAGCCTTAAATTTCTCAGCTTAATTAAACTTTAGACAGGCTTATTCCTGACCCTCATACTTTGGTCTTCCTTTTCTTGGAGCATTTACTTTAAAGACTTTGTAACTGCAAATTCCTTCTCTGCCCCCTTTGAGATGTAAATTTTTTTAAAAAGTTGTTGTCAGTGTTACAATCCAGGACTACCTGTCTCCAGGATCTGACAGCCATCCCTCTGACATGTCAACATCAAGGAAGATAGTTCTCCTAACTCCCAATTCCTGTGGGAGGACAGGAGCTGAACTTTAGTGGATGCCCTACTCCAAGTTGTAAAATTACCTCCTATCACAAAAATAGGAGAAAATTTACTTTTCTTTCGGAAAAAGCAAATTAGCAAACACAGATGGCCTGTGTTCTCTCTCACCCCAGTGCCTACAAGTCTCCTTACCCTTTGTTTCAAATGAAATGAATTCAGACTTTAGTCTGATCTCCCTCTTGACTATAATAAATAAAATCTTGAATAAAATCTTCCTTACCTCTTTAACTTCGTCGGGTGCAATTTTTGCTTCGACACTCAGGGACCTGTTTAGGACAGAAAAAAGACTTGTAATTTGCAATCATGGAAACAGCAGACCAGAAGGAGTGGTACCATTTGATAAAGATATAAGGTAAACAAACTCTACTTTGTGAAAAGGTTGCTGTCAGTCATAGGAATTTGCATGAAGCTTGGAATCATACATTTAAACAAGTTCTAAATATAATTGGTCTTGGGCAAGGAAAATTTTTGTGCAAAATTACAGCACTGTTTAATAGAACCTGGACTGTATTTTCCAGATTGCCGAAACTCACTCAACACATGGCTGATAGCTGGAGCTTTGGCAAACATGAAAGAATGCTAAAGAAAATGTTGCCATCTGGTAAAAGAGAGAAAGGTGGTGGGCTGCAGTCTTTTTCTATTTTTTTTATGAGACTTTACATATTCTGTTAGACCAAAATGAGCATATCCGGATAGGAAAAAAAAAGTCTACATTTTTATTTTAATAAATTTAAATATGAAGGAATTCAATAGGTTACTATGGTCTTACCACTCTTCCATTACTATTTTTAACAAGTTACATTTCCATGTAATATGTTAATGAAGACATGATCTGGCATATGCACTGGTCTGTGTGAGCACCGAGTGTAGCTTTAACTATTCATGAAGCATGTTGCCTTTACTGTAATTGTAGATGATACTTCAATGAATGTATTCATGTATTACATGGCTGATGAGTTTTAACTAAGCCTAAATATAAATCTCAAGTCACTTTAAAATTATCTTGTAAAGCATCTATCGCTTTTTTTAAATTAGTGCCATACTGTTCAATCTCATTACTAAGTAATGGCAGTTTGTCCACTTGAAAGTCATTTCACTTTGCCTCCTTCTGCCATGTTTGACTGCTAGAGAGAGTCCTATTTTGCAGTTAAAGACTGTGTGTGATTAATATCCATAATTATAAGATATGACTGAATTAAAATCAATAACCCTTTTATTTGCAATAGATATCTCTTAAGCCTTAATTGCTGATTTAGTAGTTAATTGAGAAAATCCTTGTTAATGATCTGATGTAGCTCTGAGGGAATGCTGAATGAGTGAGAAATTGTTCTCCAGTAGGCATAATTTTCCCAACTGTGTATGGCTGACCCTGGAGAGAGATGAACAGAACAGGCCATGGAATGAGCGGTTCAGTTTCTCTCAGCACACAGTAACACACGACACACACGCTGAAAATAATTAGGAATTACTCATCTTCGTGAGAATCCTGATCAGTAGCACTCAAATATACACACACACAAAAAAAGAAAGAATAATATTCCCTAGAACTTATTTTTTAGGAGCCCATGGAATGTACTTTATTACAGAACGCCTCTTAGTTTGTATTTTCTAACTTCATCTGTCTTTTGCTTGTCTACTTCCTGCGTGTGTGTCCCTCAGTTCCTGCTTACTTTGCTGCTGAGATAATTGCTCCTGGAAAGGAGATTGTTAATGGTTCTGGTGGCATAAATTCTCCAGAATTAAACATCTCATCTCATCTGCGTTAGCCTCCTTCTGCTAATTTAAAAATCATTGCCCTTCACAGCCTTTACAGAAGGATCTCTCATTTTAAGTATGTGTTATTTAGAAAAGAAATACAGTCAATTCCTGAGACAATCTCCCTTTAGAGAGGAAGAAGGGAAAAAAACAATATTTGGCAAAGCCCAAAAGGCACCATGCGTCGTCCTAGGTATTTCTGATACATTTACTCTAATTCTGACAGGCACCACGAAAGTGCTTATGACTATTTCCACATTATAGATTAAAAAACAGGAAGACACTAAGGCTCACAGTTGTTGGGTAACTTGCCCAGAGACCAACTGCCAGTGAATAATGAAATAAGGATTTGAAACATGACTTCAAATCTATGCTTTCTTCTTTGTTTTTCTCCCAGCAACAGGATGCATCGATAAAACAATCTGTATTTGGAATAAAAACATCAGTGTTGAAAAACATGTTTTGAATTAAGTATGCTTGGATGCAAATTGTAATGTGTTCAGGTCAAAACTCTTGGTATGTGTCAAGTAATGTATATGCATGTTTCCCAAACTATGCAGCTGTGCCCTGGGATGTCACAGCAAATTCACCAGGCACTAGGGAATACCTTAAATTCTTAAGAGAAACATGGCGATACTTGACATTTGTCAGATTGCCACAAACTAGTAGTTTGAGGTAGTTCAGTTTCAGGAGTACATTGTGCTAAAAGCCCTTCAATGGCATCTCTTTGCACAGCTGGATTTTCAGTGACTGCTGGGAAGAAAACCAAGTACCAAGCAAAAAAATACGATGTGGAACACAGGTTAAATGAGAGTCCCAGTGGTGTCTAGGGTGGTGCTAATATCTTAGAGGTGTGCCATACTCAATAGATACATATATCCCATTTGTAATGGTGCTTATGTTAAAAATTAAATTCTCTTTTATAATTTATGTGTATTATTTTCTTCAGACATCTAATAAATTGTTAGGACAAAAGTACTGATGGAGTTATTTGGACTTCACTGTGTAATAAATGGAACTTTTAAGTATTTCTTTTGGTCTGAGGACACAGTGACAACATGAGTGAGGACTAAGGAAAGCGTGGGAATCTCAGAAAATATTTCATATCTTCTTCCTCTGTAATGAAGAGGTATTTTACATGTAACTTAATCATATGAGAAAGCCAGAAATCAATGAAGATTTCTCTACTCATACTCATCTGTCATACTTTAGAGCTAAAGTCGAGGCAATCTCAGAGAAGACCCTATTTCAAAGGCATATTTATTTCAAAACCTGTCTCAAGTTGAGCATGTGGCCACACCTTCGGAGGCTTTGTGACTGGCAAATTTACCTTGTGAACTGGGTACTGTCATAGGTGCTGTATAGTGTAAGGGACAGAAGACTTGAAACCCAATTCCAGTTCTTTCATTTGCTGACAAAACTAGTCAAAAATTAGTCATGCTGTCCTCATCTGAGAATGAATAGAATTCAGTGAGAAGCCCTACTTCCTATACTTCTGTTGTGAGAATTAAAAATAATATGAGCCAATGTTCTAGGTAAAGTTCTAAGTAAAAACTAGATTCGTAATAAATATTACTGCCTTCCTTCTGAGTTCACCTTTCCATTGCAGAGAGGATCAATAACTTTTATACCTCAAACCAAAGAACTGTCAACATTTCTTTCAATTTTCTTCTACCCTAAATATGCACTACAACAGAGTAGAAAAACTAGTCTCAGAGAATCTCTCCAAGGTTTTATTCATTATTCATTATTCATTATGCACTGAATAATGAAAATAAGAGTTTATGTTGATTCTCATTGGGTCATTTCTAGCATCTCCCAAATGACACCCCATTCTCAGTCTACTTAATGATGTCCATCCCACAAATATTAAACCAATATCTCCAAAACACAAATTCAAATATATCATCTACCTCTACTCAAAATTCTTCAGTAGCTCCCTATTGTCTATAGAATTAAGTCCAAACTATTGAGTACAACATCATGGCCCTCCATTAGAGATCTCCCTATTTTAAAGCAACATAGTCCAAGGGTTAAGAGCAGACTCAGAGTTAAACTTCCTAAAATCAGAGCTTTGTGAATTTAAGCAGGTTATTTATCCTTTCCATGCCTCAAATTCCTCATCTGAAAATGGGAAAAGTAACAGAACCTACCTGAAATGGTGGTTGTGAAAAGTAAATGAGTAAAGGTAAGTACTTAGAACAGTGCTTGGCACAGAATAAATTCTAAGTGTTAGATTATTCCTTCTACTGCTCATACACACTTAATTTCAACAAACAAAACTGCATGATAGCCTCTGAACAAAGCCCACATTTTTGGATGTCTGTGATTCTTATGTTTTCCCTGTATTTAAATTCCCTTTCTAAGCTTATCTCCAGCCCAAATCTTTGCAAATTATATCTGCTTATCAAAAGCCTCTCTATGAAGCTTTCCCATATTTCTTTCTTTTGCTTCTTAGGGGAATTAATTTCTAACACTCATTTTACTGATCATATTCCCCCTTGTATTGTTATCTGTTTATTTTCTTCACAGCTCTAATCATAATTTATAAGCAAATATTTCCTTGTTGGTTAACTATATTATTGGTATATTATTAAAATTCCAGAAATCCATGTGTGTGTTTTGTTCACCTTGCACATACAGCTATCTTGCAGCAATACTGAAGTCGCCTTGTGTGTTCTGGTCAATGGAATGTCAACAGAATCAAGTGTAAAGCTTCTAGAACATACCCTTTCTGCCAGCTGAAATGGGTATGCAGTGTTATAACTGGAGCAATCATCTCTTTCCATGAGATTATTTTGGGAACTGAGGTCTCTGCAGAGGAAAAAGAGAAGTATGTTTTCAGACTCTGGAGTACCATAGTATATTTCAACTGACTATTTCCAGACTATAAGAAAGAAATATATCTTTTTTTTTTAAGATTTTATTTATTTATTTGACAGAGAAAGACAGCAAGAGAGGGAATACAAGCAGGCGGAGTGTGAGAGGGAGAAGCAGGCTTCCCACTGAGCAGGGAGCCCGATGCAGGGCTGGATCCCAGGACCCTGGGATCATGACCTAAACAAAAGGCAGACATTTAATGACTGAGCCACCCAGGGGCCCCAAAATAAATTTCTTATTCTTATTAAAACCAAGGTTGTTTAAGGAGGGCACATGATGTGATGAGCACTGGGCATTATACACAACTGATAAATCATTGAAACTACATCTGAAACTCATGATGTACTATATGTGGGCTAATTGAATTTAAATAAAAAAAGAAAACCAACGCTCTGTGGGATTTTCTGCTACTTGTAATCAAACCTAATTCAATTAATACACATTCATAATCAATCAGATTGTTTTATTTTCTTTTACTTAGAACTTTGTAAATCTAAGATCAAGAGAGATACAAAGTCCCCTAAATTCTTACTCATGATGCAGTTATTACATGACCTCCCAAAATATAATACAGTTGACCCTTAAACAATTGTGGAGATTCAAGGTGCCAATCCCTTGCAGTTGCAAATCGGCGTATAACTTTCTGACTCCCCCCAAATAGCCTACTATGGATTCAAAGCCTTACCGATAACATATAGAGTCAACTAACACAAATTTTCTGAGTTATATGCATATTTTACTTTGTTCTTACAATAAAATAAGCTAGAGAAGAGAAAATATTAAGGAAGAGAACATACTCTAGTTATAGTACTATACTGAATCTATCTTTAAAGAAATCCACACATAAGTGGTCCCATGCAGTTCAAATACATGTTATTCAAGGTCTCACTGTATTTTATAAAATTTCATTTTGTTTTAAACTTGGAATATATTACCAACTGCCTGAATTAAAATGAGATTACTTTGTCTTTTATTTAGTATATTTTAGACATATTTTGCCTATTTCACAGGTGCATCTAGCAATTTTATTCAGAAGAAATATTGACTCCTGGTGATCTAAGCTGGGCCAATAATAGTCTTTTCCCCAGCAACTAGAAGGTTGAGCAAAGGAGCACAAAGTTGGAAAGGGGTAGCTGAGTCATGCCAGGGCAGCACTGTAGCAAAGTTCCTGCTGCTGTGACCCCAGGATATTTATGTTCCTGTTGATGGCAGAAATTTTTAGTTGCCAAAGAATTCACCTTCCCTTCCCCAGTCCTAAAAGTACCCTAATGTTCTATTCATGTAATTGGAATGGTATTATCTGATCTCTAGTTCAAGATGTGTCCTAATTCGCTGAAGCCAACAACATTGTTCATCCCCATAGAACAGTTTCAGAATTAGGGATGGGTATGTAACCTAGACCCCAGCTTAGGTGTGCTGGAGCTAGCTCATAGCAGCTCCCCGGAGCCAACTGCTAAATTTCTTCCAAGTCTGCAAGTCAGTAGTCAAGATTACTACACAGAGTCATTATTAAAAATTAAATTATGAATTCATACTTAAATTATATGGAAATACTTAAAATACATCAATTCCTAATCATTTTATATTTTTTTACTACACTTTATTAGAATCGATGTTCTTCAGATCTTGACATTTATTCTATCTGTATGGTGGAAATTCCATGTAATGGTGTGCTACTACGTACTTTTTCCCAACTCTGTGGTCAGTGACATCATGCTGGTAGCTAAATAATATATATTCTTCCAATACTTTCAAAACTATTGTCCAAATGAGCAAGTAATTCACTCACATCATCAATGAATGAATTGGTGAGGTTTCCCAACAGCTAGGATGTTTTCAAATCATTACTGGATTGCAACCATAGGTGGGCTATAGATACGAGAGTTCAGCAAAAGTTAATAAAAATATTCTGAGAGAATTAATTGGTCATATGGAATTTACATTGAAGAGTACTGTGTATTTTTTTTATTTGTTAATTGTGGGCTAGACATCCTTTCCATGAGTAAAATTTATAATGATCTTATGTACATAGATACATGGTTATATTTTTTCAGAGAGCTGATTTTAATCATTTAGCAGCAAACCAATGCCTAAGGCAAGTAGTTAGTGTATGACTTTCCATGAATGAACAAGTGCTAAAATTAGTCCAGTCACAGGGAAGCTTGGGACTTTTATTCAATGATAAAATAGACATATTTCTCTCTCTCTTTCCCTCCCTCAAACACACACACACACACACACCACACTCTCTCTCTCTCTCTCCCTCAATATAAACCAGGAAGAATGTACCCTCAGGAGCCTATGGCTGCAGTCCTATGACACAATAGAAGGAGTCAACTTTAGAGTGGTACAAAGGCAGGAGAGAAATAGAAAGAAGCTGATTTCTTGGTGAAGGTCTTGAGGTGCTGGATCAAACCAACACTGTAGCAGCCATATTAGTCAATGAATTTCCTCTTTAAGGCAGTTTAAGTTGGAATTTCTGTCCTTCACGAGACCTAATTAGCTAGCTATTTAACTTTATAAATGATGTCATTCTCCTTTCAAGAAACATTCCTTTTTACCTCATTTTTTTTTACCAAAAAATTTTTTAAACCAAAGTTTGTGACTCAGTCTTCTAAAAGATTAGGTAGGAGTTTTAGAGAAGGAAAGAACTGTGATATAGTGCTCTTATAGAAGGTACAATTTACTGTGAAATATACAGAAGATATATTCTCAAGAGAATGTACTGGGAGGCACAAAGGTAAAAGATTTGGAGCAAGCGCTGCTTTTGAAGACTCTCCAGGTTGTTGTGGACAATACACTTAGGTTGGTAGAGATGGTATTCTCCTCTTCAGGCCCTAGATCCCAATAGGTCTTGGGTAGCCATAGGAAGGCTTCCCAGCCTTTTTTACCATCAACTTTATGTCATTGAAATTATAGCATAATAATATTTTATGATGGTGAAATCACTTGGCAAGCCACGTCGTCTGTATCTAATACCCACGTTTCATGTACAATTTTATATCATATGCCACTGTCTGCAGATTATAAAGTAATTAAAATGCATATTATTGTGTTTACCTTATATACAACATAGCTACATCATGATGGCCAGTCTGTGGGAATGTTACATCAAAAGGCCTAGATCATCACAACTGCGTCTATTGCTTTCATCCACAGACACCTTAACAAACACGGAATTAGATACCGGAGTAGGGCAAGGGCCACAGATCCTTCGAGAAATTTATCTTTTTGAAATATGTTATATGGTCAACATGGAACAAAAGCACTGGGATACTTTTCCATTTTCCAGGATAGAAAAGTTCTAGCCCATAATGGTACAGAGCAGTGAATTAGCCAATCAAGTTACTGATTCTGGTAACCAAAGAAACAACAAAGGATGAAAAATTCCTTACTATATCTAGAATCTTTACTATATCTAATGGTACAGAATAATTTAAAGTGAGAATACCTTAAAAACAACCCTTGAAAACCCTACTACAAGACTTGGATTGATACTCAGTTCCTGTACGTTACAATGGTGAAAGAAAAAAGAAAAGAAAAGAAAAGAAAAGAAAAAAGAAAAGAAAAGAAAAAAGAAAAGAAAAGAAAAGAAAAAAGAACCTTCTATCTTTTGTCACCATAGAGCTGAAGCTACTAAATATCAAATATAGGAATTGATTCTGTGGGGTGCTTAACTAAAGGACCCATTAAATTCACAACCTCACTAATTCTTTTATATGGAATATATACTAATAGGAAATTAAGTAACCGTAATCATTGAAATAAGGGTATCCAGAGCATTCAAAGGATCTGGAGCCTCCCGATTCCTCAAACTGCTTTGCAATGTTTCCATTGTGTTTTTCTTGCTGTACAGATCTAAAAATTTACCCAATTCAAACATTTATAGCTTCCCAACTGCTTCAATTAGGGAAACGCAAAATCAGAATAGAGAATAAAAGCATTATACCGCAAATTTTGCAAACACTCAATCACGAAGAGCAGAGTATGATTTTGGATCAGGCTTAAGTCTTTGCTATGGGTGAACACACAACAATTTGGAATTCAACAGCTTGCGGTAACTGTGATTCTAATAATTTGTAGGTTTAGTCAAAGCAAACCAAGATCAAAAGATGACTCGTGCTAAGTAATAGTAAAACGCCAGAAGTCTGATATAAAAGAAGGAAGTCAAAGACTACGGGAGAAAGTAATGTTAGATTAGATCCATCCTGTACTTTTCACCCACAGATCTCCTCCCTATTTTCATTGCCAGGGTCCAGACAACTCTTAAATATTCTTTCCAATTAGGAACAGACTAATGATGAAAGTCCTGGTTTCTCTGAAAAGTGCTTTACTGGGCTGAGAATTCTAGTGAACAAGGATAGAATAAGACTGTGATCCATGATCTCACTAGGGATGGAATAAGCCACGCCCAGCAGGGCCAAGTCTGTGTTATTACCCTCCAGAAACAAAATATCACCTGCCATAAGATTACACTGTTCCTATGACCTCCAATCTTCCAGATGTCTCAGCTCAAATTAAATCCCAGTGACAGTAAATTTGATTATTCAAATGTGGCCCTTGTATCTGCCTGAGAATTAATCAGTCATGGCTAGAAATAGGGCTTGGTTATAGTCACTGGGGCATCACTTTGAATATGATGAATCACTGTACTTTGATCTATTTTGTTCTTTTTTACTTGATTCTTAACCCATACACACACACACACACACACACACACACACACACACACACACACACA
>NW_027397074.1:16401822-16436807 GCF_003265705.2 Callorhinus ursinus | reverse complement strand
ACACACACACACACACACACACACACACACACACACACACACACACACCCTTGTTCCCTAAATCCAAAATGTCCCCACCTAATAAGATCTAAACTGTCCCATGCACATGTCCTTCCTCCCCACCAGAGCACAATTTCCAGTTATATCCTGCAACCCAACCAGAGTTCTTTGCCCTATAGAAATAACCCAAAACTTCCACTTTGCCTTCCCAGTATAATAACTCATTAAAAATTAAAGGGAGCCAGTATAGGGATTTGTTATTTTTCTTGTGCTGGTAAATTGTTAAAAACAGCTTTCTGGGGGAAAAATATATCTTGATTTGTAGTGTTTGTCAATTTCCATAAATACTTCCACTCTGGCCACCTCTGAGCTACCAAAGGCAAGTTACCGAACTGCAGAAAGAAAGAGATGTACACCATCAACTCTGTAAGTAGATACAAAATGGCTCCAGCACACCTATATAATTTTACAACCAGGAAGTGGGGAGATCCTGGAGTTAGACACCCTACTGATTCTTGCCTTAGGCATATTTAGCTCATTTTCATTTATCCCCTTACCTTCAAACTCTCCCTTACTAATATAATTCACTGAGATTCTATAACATCAGGAATTAGTGCAAGTATTGAGCCAGGATCCAACAGTCTCCCCCAAACTTTTTTATCTCTTTCCCTATATATTTACTAAATTAACCCATTCCATTTGATGAAAGATTGGAACAATTTTCATAGTCAATACATTTAGTGTTATAATGGCATCATTTCTTAAGTTTCCCCTTTTTCAAGCAGGGGGGTGTCCTGCTCTGTTCAGAAACATAGGGAATATAGGAGTATCTGATTGAGTCTCAGATCTCTCTGTTAGACTGTGATTCTTTACAGTTTTTCTGAAAATCCAGTAGAGCTTACTTAATTCAATCAAGTAGGGATAGTCAATTTTATTCCCTTTGACCATATGATTAACTGACTGCAGCAGACCTCTCTTGTCAGACCACGCACTACTCTGGGAGTATTGCACTGATCTTACTCCCCATCCCCATTATATAACCATAGACTTATTTTCTTCAACTTATGATCAATATAACATAAGCTCCATAAAGGCAGAGGTGTTATATGTTTTGTTCCAAGAATAGTTTCTGACATCAAAAGGAAGGAAGAAAGTAAAAAGAGAGAGAAAAGAGAGGGAGAAATGTTAAAAGAAGATCTAATATGATAGAATTATTTAAACCTTAAAAGCATCTGATGTTATCTCATCCAACAGCTTCATTTAGAGATTAGGCAATGGAATCCTGGAGAGGTCAAAATATTTGTTCATGGATAATCATCTATAATTGCCAAATCAGAACACAAGTTTCCTAGAACATAGGTATCCTTATCTTATAAAAGGCAGGCTACTCTTGGGAAAGGCTTTAAAATTGAGATTAAAAATGGACAATTGCCATGGAGATATACAGATAGATATATAGACAGGACAAGGAAAAGCAAAAGAGATTATTTTCTTACATACCCCAATTGTACAAAAAGCATTTTTTTATTATGTTCAGTTAGCCACTGTATAGTACGTAGTTTTTGATGTAGTGTTCAATGATTCATTAGTTAAGTATAACACCCAGTGCTCATCACAGCACGTGCCCTCAATACCCATCACCCTGTTACCCCCTCCCCCACCCTCCTCCCCTCTGAAACCCCCAAATTGTTTCTCGGGGTCCATAGTCTCTCATAGCTCATCTCCCTCTCTGGTTTCTCCCCCTTTGGATTTCCCTCCCTTCCCCTATGGTCCTCCGTACTATTCTTATGTTCCACATATGAGTGAAACCATATGATAATTGTCTTTCTCTGCTTGACTTACTTCATTTAACATAATTCCCTCCAGTTCCATCCATGTTGATGCAAATGGTGGGTATTCATCATTTCTGATGGCTGAGTAATATTCCATTGTTATATATGTACCACGTCTCCTTTATCCATTCTTCTGTTGAAGGGCATCTCGGCTCCTTCCACAGTTTGGCTATTGTGGACATTGCTGCTATGAACATTGGGGTGCACATGCCCCTTCTTTTCACTATGTCTGTGTCTTTGGGGTAAATACCCAGTAGTGTAATTGCTGGGTCATAGGGTAGCTCTATTCTTTTTTTTTCTTTTATTTTTATTAACATATAATGTATTATTTGTTTCAAGGGTACAGGTTTATGATTCATCAGTCTTACACAATTCACAGCACTCACCACAGCACATAGGGTAGCTCTATTCTTAACATCTTGAGGAACCTCCATACTGTTTTCCAGAGTGGCTGTACCAGCTTGCATTCCCACCAACAGTGTAAGAGGGTTCCCCTTTCTCCACATCCTTGCCAACATTTATTGTTTCCTGTTTTGTTAATTTTTGCCATTCTAACTGGTGTAAGGTGGTATCTCATTGTGGTTTTGATTTGTATTTCCCTGATGGCTAGTGATGTTGAGCATTTGTTCATGTGTCTGTTAGTCATTTGTATGTCTTCTTCGGAGAAGTGTCTGTTCATGTCTTCTACCCATTTTTTGACTGGGTTATTAGTTTTTTGAGGGTTGAGTTTGAGAAGTTCTTTATAGATCTTGGATATCAGCCCTTTATCTGTAATGTCATTTGCAAATATCTTCTCCCATTCCGTAGGCTGCCTCTTAGTTGACTGTTTCCTTTGCTGTGCAGAAGGTTTTCATCTTGATGAAGTCCCAAAAGTTCATTTTTGCTTTTGTTTCACTTGCCTTTGGAGACATGTCTTGAAAGAAGTTACTGTGGCCGATGTCAAAGAGGTAATTGTCTATGTTCTTCTCTAGGATTTTGATGGATTCCTGTCTCACATTGAGGTCTTTCAACCATTTTGAGTTTATCTTTGTGTATGCTGTAAGGGAATGGTCCAATTTCATTCTTCTATATGTAGCTGTCTAACACGACAGGGATGCCCACTCTCACCACTACTGTTCAACATAGTACTACAAGCCCTAGCCTCAGCAATTAGAAAACAAAAAGAAATAAAAGGCATCCAAACTGGCAAAGAAGAAGTCAAATCTCCCTCTTTGCAGATGATATGATACTTTATTTGGAAAACCCAAAACACTCCATCCCCAAATTTTACTAGAACTCATACAGCAATTCAGCAATGTGGCAGTATACAAAATCAATGCACAGAAATCAGTTGCTTTTGCATACACTAGCAATGTAACTGTAGAAAGATAAATTAAGGAATCAGTTCCATTCACAATAGCAACAAAAACCATAAGATACCTAGGAATAAACCTAACTAAAGAGGTAAAAGATCTATACTCTAGAAACTACAGAACACTTATGAAAGAAATTGAGGAAGACACAAAAAGATGGAAAAATATTCCATGCTCATGGATTGGAAGAATAAACATTACTAAAATGTCTATCCTCCCCAGAGCAATTTACACTTTCAGTGCCATCCCTATTAAAATACCATTGGCATTTTTCAAAGAACTGGAACAAAAAAATCCTAAAATTTGTACGGAACCAGAAAAGACCCCAAATTGCCAAGGGAATGATGAAAAAGAAAAACAAAACTGGGGGCATCACGTTCCCTGACTTCAAGCTGTGATCACCAAGACAGCATGGTATTGGCACAAAAACAGACACATAGACCAATGGAACAGAATAGAGACTCCAGAAATGGACCCTCAACTCTATAGTCAACTAATCTTTGACAAATCAGGAAAAAATATCCAATGGAAAAAAGCATATTATTTTTTTTAATTAGAATAGATAAAATGCACCAAAAACTCTTGGATTATTGCTTTCAGCTTCCTTATTCTGAGTAGACCTTAAAGTGATGAAGTTGACAACAAAGCGTCTTTTATCAAAAACACAGATGAAGATCCTCCATGTGGCTTCCAGCACATTCTGTGGGGAGAGGCCATTCCAAACCATGTTATTTTGGTATTGCTCTGTTTAGAGGGTCACAAACCATTCACAGAAGCAGGCAGATTCTACATGTGTGAAAGGCATGTACTGAAAGGTTTTTTTTATTATCTCTGTTATCTTCTCCTGCACTGCTCCTACATAATCCAAATTTGTATACCCCACAATGGAAAGAAGAATGAATCATCTGATTCTATTCAGCAAGATCATTTTTTGAAACACGAATAATCTAATACTAAAACATCACTAAGAATATACTATAATAATAATAAAACAAAATAAATTTTGTTCCTGTATTTTGATCTATGAATCAAAATCTTTATCTCAATGTATAAATTGATCTCTGAAGTATAAATCTTGCTTTATCGAAATGCTAAATTAAAGGAAAACAACCACGTGACTTTGAATATCAGAAAAGACTCAACTCTCTCAATCTCATCTGATCATGAAATGAACCATATTATCATTGCCGGGTAGAACATCCAATTATGCTTTCTTAGAATTTGGAAGCTTCTGTTCTGGGGCACAGTTCTGTAATGACACTCAGTAGATGAAGCTTTCACTTTCCCTAGCTGAAAGCTGCTTTTTCTTAGAGAAGAAAATTGTGCCAATCAAATTTGAATTTTTCTAGAACAAGTAGGTGATTTAGGAAAAGGCCAATGTGTATCATTTGTAGCACTTAAAAAAATTATCTTATTTCAGTCATCCTTTCAATATAACTTTAGCTGCAAATGTACACAAAGGGTCTAAAAAAAAAGTTACTAAAAGGGGTGGTTGGATAAGCCCAGGGAAGGAGTGAGTTATGGCTAATAAAGGTGACACATTGGAAAGAGTTTGAAAATTTGGGTAATAATTCACCTAGTCTTTCTGTGATCCAGGTAATCCAGTTTCTCATTTATGGAATGATGATGAAGAGAAGGAATGAGAAAGACTTATTAACCAAGCATGTAATCTGCAAGGCGCTGGTAAATTACAAATCTCTCTGACATTAATACATTATTACTGAGAAGACAGGTCAGAAAGACAAAATGCTAACAAAGAAGGAGCTTTGTAGGATGAAGTGTTTAGACAAACCTTAACAAGATATGTAGGATTGAACTAATCCTTGAAAGTTCAGCAGGGTATTTAAAACCAGTGAAGCAAAGGGAAAGGGTCATAATATTACAGCTTGGAGAAAAATAAAAGGGACACTATAGATCACACTTACATGGATTTGGAATCAGATGCAACTAACTTTGCCCTAACACAAGATACAGGAACCCAGGTACTTAACCTCAAAGTAAAATAATAACAATAATAATACCAGTTAATAAATACTAAGTGCTCATTACCTGCCAGTGATTGTTTTAAAGGTCTTTACATGCATGAATTCATGAAATCTGTGAAGTTATTAGTATATGATTATCCCTTTTTTGCAAATGCTGGAATTGAGACCTACATATGTTAAAAAATTTTGTCCAAAGCCCATTTGGCCAGGAAGTGGTGCATCAGGGATTCCAACACTCAATAAATGGAAACAGGTTTTTTTTTTACTTAAAATATTTTAAAATAGGGATGCCTGGGTGGCTCAGTTGGTTAAGCGACTACCTTCAGCTCAGGTCATGATCCCGGGATCCTGGGATCGAGCTCCGTATTGGGCTCTCTGCTCTGTGGGGAGTCTGCTTCTCCCTCTCCCACTCCCCCTGATTGTGTTCCCTCTCTCGCTGTGTCTCTCTCTGTTAAAAAATAAATAAAATCTTTAAAAAAATATATTTTAAAATAGACTATAAAGCTCTATAAAATGCTAGATACAACTTTCAAATTGAACAAACTTTGTAAACTCATCATGTTTTTATTGCAGTTTTCCCATTTTCTTCATTGAGATTAGTGTATTATATATCTTTTATGTAACACCTATTCAAAGTCAGAGCAGGTTACATAGAAATGGAAATCAGCTGAAAATATTTGTTAGCTAGGAGTCATTGTTCTACTTGAAATTACTGGATATAGTAAATTAACCCAGGGCAGTACTGTACTGCTGTATCGAAATGATAAAAAATGTGAGGAATTTCATGAGTCATTTATCAAATGCAGCTGAATAAATTACTGAGAGTTCAAACAAACTATAGGCAACATATGTTAGGAAAAATTAACAAATGCTTAAGAAAGAAAAGGTTCAATATTATATGTACATATATTTGTAGGGGGTAGGTACATGTGTGTGTGTAAATTCACAGCAATCTATATGTCCATTATGGACTGTCTGTAAATTTTCATATTTTAAATTCATTATAACATAGAGTGTTTGTGTGCTTGCTTCTGAAGTGCTATTTTGTTATTTTCCACCATATAAACTAGGAGCATCAAGAGAAAGCAACTTAACAACATAACTCAATTAGATAAAAGTATGCAGAAAATATTCAGGAATACCCTAGTTATCTTCATTAGTTCTGAACAAGAGTTCCAAAAGTAGCAGTCTGCTCTTTTAACTTTCAAGTTTTATTCCTAACAAAGCCAAAATTTGTCTCTTCATTTAGGACACTTTTTCATATTTAAGGCAAGGCATATAGTAATTTCCTAGACATGTCAACTATTGTAGAACAGAATAGAGGTTATTTCCTTACTTGATGAGGTCTAAAAAGGATTTCAGTGTCTCTCTATAGCTTTCAGGGTAAAATGTGTCATCTTTATCTATAACTAATACCCCTCCAGGATCTGGTCTTCTGACGACCTCTCTTAGTTGCAGCTTCCAATACTCTCCCACCGTCATTTAGAGCACCTGCTTTGATGTATTATTTATACCTTCAAGTGTGCATGAATACTGGCACAAGCTCTTAGGACATTCTAAAAATTCTAACCTTCTCCTTCTTATTAATCTAGCTAAGTCATTCTCATCCCTTTACCAGGGTCACCTTTTCCCAAAAGCCTTTCTTCTCAGTATAGTAGGATTCTGTCTATGGCTCTAAAGAGTCCTATATATCATACCACCTGTACTATGTGGCACCATAGTAGTTGATTTCTTTTTTTTTGGGGGGGGTCACCTTTGCAGAACTAAACTATTCAAGGACTTATGTCAAGGACTTTCACCTTACTTGACTTTGCCCTACAGGGCATCTGGCTGTTGAAGAATGACTTATTTACCTATTTTGATAATTCACTGTGTGGTTTAGTTCTTTTTTTTTTTATGTTCAGTTAGCCAACATATAGTAAGTACATCATTAGTTTTTGATGTAGTGTTCAATGATTCATTAGTTGTGTATAACACCAAGCACTCATCATAACACATGCCCTCCTTACTACCCATCACCCAGTTTAGTTCTTTATAACCAATCTACAGGGCTCAAGTTTTCTATGCATGTTTTTTAAATGGAGCCTCAGATGTCCATTAACTGGGTATGTGCACAAAAAGGGAAAGAGAGAAATGGTACCACATCAATTCCTCAGTCCTTGCTTCTCCACCATAACTCCATTTCACCCCTCCTATCCCTGATCGCATTCTTTGAGACACTAATGAGCCTGAGCATGCTGTCTGAGGAAAAGTTGTAACTAAGAGGGGAAGTGATGTCAGTGGCTCATTCTTGGTATGAGGACCGATCTTCCTAATTGTAAAGAGAGTAAAGTTCTTTCATGAAGTATCACTTATAATGGAATAAATGTAATGCCAAAGGCAGCTGACTTTTCTTAGGATACCTCCGAACTCTTACGCATAAAAGTAGAATCTCAACCAGTCTCTCAACTGAATATTGTTACCTCAGAACTAGCGCTGAAATGCTTATTACTTTTTGATGCATTTCCTTTTAAGATCTATTGGTTCAAAAACTTTATCAGCGAGTTTGAGAGACAGATTTAATAAATGGGAACATTCTTCCAGCTGGGATCTTTTGAAACAGCACAGTTATATTTAGTTCCTGAACACACTGAGTCAAAATATCCTTATTATTTAAATGTTAATATCATTTCTTCTGTCTTTCCTTTCTATCTTCTATCTTTTTATCTTTCAGAAAGAGATCCCTTACACAGGCTGATCACTGTCAACTTTTTCTCTGTACCCCCAGAGTAAGATAATCAAAAACAAAATACACAGAAATATTATTTACCCTACACATATTAGATACCGTTACTTTCCTAGATAATTTCTTCAACTGTGGATAGGATCATAATACCTTCTGGAAAATAGTATCAATTTGGCATCCATATGGTTCTTGAATCAGTGCTTAATCCTATGCCCTAAAAAAATCATTCTGGAACAATTTTTAAAACAAGTCTCACCACAGCTCCCTGTCAGTAATGTTGATATGGTTAGTATTAAATAATGCCTCCCCAAACAGAGGAAGTATATTTGCTCAAAAGGTGTATTATAAAGATGCACTCAATAAATATTTCTTGAGTAAAACCTGAGTAAACTACCAGATACATTATAAAATAATTGCACTGTAATTCCAAATCCAATATATACAATTTTATATATTAGTTCTTAAAAATGTTTGTGATTAAATGTAACCATACTTTGTTAAAGAAAATAAGGGCTTTTCAAAATAAAATGAATGTTTTTATGAAGCCAGTAACTACTCTCCAATTTGTTTTCTTTATATAACTTCTATTCTCCATTCTTACATTTATGATTACTCATTCCCTCTGCTCAATACTAGGGGATAAGTAAACCCACAGGGAAAATAATTTCTGTTTGTCTTGTATAATTAAGTCAAGGATAGAAAGGTCATGAAGTTTTGGAAGATGGCAAAGAAAATATATATTAACATGGGCACTGCTCTTCTTTAGTGCTTGAGGACATGAAAAGGGAATTTATGGTATTTGGGTTGTGGATCAGGACATCTTTTTTCTGAATAGGTCAACACGCATCTTTGAAAGAGTTATAAAATTCTGGCACTTGAATGTCTCCCAAATGTCAGAATATTATCATCTGTTTCAAGCTTTATATACTATAATGCTTTTTCTTTTACATAATTTTTACAAGATAAAATTCTGTTACATCGCTGTCAATCACTTTAAATTTCAGTGATTATCATTCAGTCTCAGATTCTTACAGGAAATTTAGGCAAAGGTTAACTCTTGCCTGTCTAAAAATTTGTTATTCAGAAATGCCATAAAGCACACATAATGCTTTAAACAATTTACTTCAGAATAAGAGAAGAAAGGACCTCACTAATTAAAAGCTAACAGATCACAATTACATTGCTTAAGTGTAAATACTTCTAGTGGCTACCCAGCGATAGAAAGCTATGGATAACTTTTATTTTTTCTTATTTTTTTATTTATGTAGAAAATTACATCATTCTTATTATTCCGCCTCTTTAATAAAATTATTTCATTTCATTCTTTAATGAAAATTTGAAAATGTATGTTTTAAACAATGATCTCTTGCATTTAGATGATGAAAAGTAAACAGAGGATTAGTGCATTATTTTTATAAGAGAGACGACATATTTTGAATCTGCAATAGGAATACTGGCATAGGTCTTTATCATGACTTTGATACTATATACACTAAGACACTAGAAACCCTGTGGCAGATACTTGCATTAAGAAACCATCGAGTGGTAGAAAAACAGCAATAAGAAAAAATATTCAAGTGAAAAGTGAGTGTCCTTTGCAAATGTGTCAAGGTGACAATTATGTAGCCAAAATGCTAGATCTCAGTAGTTCAGAGAAATGTTGGGATCATTATGGCCACTCTAATCACTTTAACTCATATAAACTATAAAGAATTAATGCAGCAATCATGGTAACTTTATTTTTAAAAATTGTTCAAATTACCAATTCCTCACTCTTAGGTTTCAGTGGTTTTATGTAAATGTACATAGCTAAGGATTTAAAGATATTAATAAGAAAGGAAAGTATTATTTTAAGGGACATCCAGGGTCTTGGTTTCTGAACTGAAAAATCAAAAGCAAACATGGAGTTCAGAAGAAATGGTAAGGCTAAAAAACTTTAAAAGCAATCAACTCTGGGAAGAACATAAAGAATCCATAAGGGTATGAAGACTATGTTTTTTTTTTTAAAGATTTTATTTATTTATTTGACAGAGAGAGAAAGAACACAAGTGGGCAGAGCAGCAGACAGAGGGAGAGGGAGAAGCAGGCTCCCCGCTGAGCAGGGAGCCCGATGCGGGGCTCAATCCCAGGACCCTGGGACCATGACTTGAGCTGAAGGCAGCTGCATAACTGACTGAGCCACCCAAGCGCCCCATGAAGACTATGTTTTTAAAAGAGAAGAGAAAGTTGAAAAAAAAAAGTCCTAAACAAAAATTAAACACTTTCTCTGGTAAACAGAGAGGATAAGATACCCCAAAACTGTTTACTCATATAATAATGGAATACAATGATGAAATTAATTTTTCCAACATGTTCAAATGGAGTGGAAGGTCATAACATTAGCTAGTTTTGCAGCAAGTACAGATTTCCAAGGGGGGGGGTGAGTTATGGCTCTATTCCACAAAAATGTCTATCTATCAAACTTATGCTGTCAAAGCTGTTTTATCACTTTTCTCTCCAAAATTAAACTCTTCTGGCACAACTAAACCCAACTGGCACACCTAAAAAGTGATTGGTTTTAGTGTCAGTTCACATCTAAATATATAGAAGCAATGAAAATAGATGAAGAAACAACATATAGAAGGTTGCCTGATAGTTATAATAATGCTGATTATCACCTCCCCCTAAAAATAAGTAGCACCTGGAAACCTCATATGACCCCCCCCATTAAGTAGTATGTGTGATAACCATAACAGAAGATTTTCTTTCTCAGACCCCACTTAGCATGATGTAGGCTTAATCTAACAAAATCAGTGGGATCCTTGAATGTGTAATTCGTGCTGTCAGAAATTTATTAGAAAATAAATGGCGTGTGATCCTAGTTTTGAAGTAAATTTGACAGGTATCAAAGAGAAAAGGTAAGATCATTTAATTAATGAATTAAACATCTCAAAATTAAAGAATCATGAATTTTAGAGCTCAGGGGCTTTAAAAATAACTTGGAGCCAGTGTCCCCATTTTCTCAATGGGATAAAAACCAGAGAGGTAAACTTACCTTAACCCGATCATACAGTAACATCTTGTGCTTCCTTTTTTTAAAAAATTTTTATTATGTTATATTAGTCACCATACAGTACATCATTAGTTTTTGATGTAGTGATCCATGATTCATTTTTGCATGTAGTACCCAGTGTGCTTCCTATACACTAAGACATAGTGATAATCAAAAAGAAACTAATCATATGGAAGTATCCCTTCAGATTTATCACATTTGTTAGTTCACCTCTTTTTTAAGTTGAAGGCACATTTATGAACATCTACTTGATGGTGGCAGTTGATACCACACGGATCATAATTAGAAAATTCGGAATGACCTAAGAGTGGATCTTAGAAGAAAGAACCTCTAACAGGGAAAATCCGTGTGACCTAAGATCAAGACACTTCTAATCTGAAGACATCCTTCCTCATGTTAGCTGTCTCTTCTGTTTATTCAAGAGGACCGAAGCTAATCGTTGCAGGATGTATTATGCACTGCTTTAAAATATTAATTCCCACCAAAAAGTGTTTGTAAAATACAAGCCAAGAGAAGCCCTTACTGGGGCCCAAACTGAGATTGCTTTTGTGGAGTCAACAACTTCTCAGGAATCTAGACACATCAACAATTTGCTTAAGAGGAAAAAGGATCAGTGAGAAGATTAATGCATGGGTTCTGTGACCAGAGAAGAAAAAAGAAAAATGGAGACGACATCCCAGCCTCTATCCACAGTTCAGTCCCATGGACTGTGTCTGAAGTCTCAGGAGAAAAAGGCATGTATAAACTGGTTCTGATGCAGGAACTTGCAGGAAACGCAGCACAAGCAAAGGTCTACAGCTTGGGAGTTGCAGGAGACAGTACCTGGACGGAGGGGCAACTGGTCAAGAGCAATAGCAAAGCTCTGTTGGATATGGTAGAGCTGAGGGTCCATGAGAGAGGTGTGGTGAGGAGCCCTGGCCATGGGACAGACCCAGGAACTTCCAGAAACACATGGGTAAAATTTTCAAAGAGCTGAGATCTGTTGTGGAAAAGTGGAAGAAATATGTTCAGTGAAATCGGGGTAGAAATACTAAAACAACCTTATCCGGGGAAGCTGGTGAAGGAGTCGTATCCGAATAATACTTAAAAAATGCAGGTTTATGACGACAGGTTATTAGAGCTACAATGGGATTTACATGTTACATAGTCCAGCCCCATCTGACTGCAGATGAGGGAACCGAGGTCTGGAGACATTATTTCCTCCTCAAGTTCACACAACTTGACAGAGCCAGAGCTTGTGATGGCTGCTTCCAGTGATCACGCTGCAGGTTTCTTTCACTGTTGGTCTGTTTCCTTTATTTAAAATAGCTCTGCATTTAGCATCTAGGGGTTCTTTAAATTTCTGAGAAGTGAGGATTTTTTAAATAGAATGTGAGCTTTGCAGTTTTAGAAATACTAGTTATTGTAAATACCAAATGTTTCCCCGAACTAGCTCTTTGAAAGAGCTTTGATATAAAAAGTTCTTTCTAAAATAACTCCTTTGTAATACCACAAAGGGCATCTGAGGACAATTTATCTTTCCTATGCCATTCATCTAATATCTTTACATTTAAAGTGCCAGTACAGAGTTTTGATTATAAGACAAAAATGTTAAAATCAAATGCATCATTGAGTTGAAAATGTGTCCAGTTCAATCTTGCTGCTGCCGCGGGCCTTTTTTTATACTTTCAGAATGAAATGGTTTAAAGTTAGAAAGAGGAATGCCACATGCCGACTGGGAAGTTAATGATAATTTCAAATTAAGTATCATATGCTAATGTGTAGTTAAATATTGAATTGAGAAAGATGTGACCACCACTTATATATAGAAGCTCAGACTTCCTCTGTAATATATAATTAGCAGAAACCATCTTCCTTACCACTATTAGAATAAAAGAAAGAATTTTGAGATTTAATTTTAGCTCACTTTCTAACTGCTTGGTTTTCTAGAAGAGTATGTATGTAGAATTTCTTATCTAATATAAAATACAGTGCCACCAATATTGGTCCTGATTTACAAAGGCGACAGATGAGTTACTGACATCCAATATAATACAGAGTGGTATCATTCTCATACAGATTAAGAGCTGTTTTAGGTAACCAAGCAATGAGTAGCAGGTATACTTTTCCTAACATTTATATTTACTTCACAGTTCAGGAGATGTGTTAACAATCAAATCAAATAATATATGTGGACACTCACTTTAAATTTTAAAATTCCATTGAGATGTAAGTTGTTGCTGTTCTTATTCTTATTAGCTACTGAATAAATGTTTCCATATAGCTTTTGAGGCTACTCTGCTAGCAATCCCCTCCATCAGGGTGCTGTGACTTGCAGTTTGATAGCATTGTTCTGAGGGTAAATGAAAGGATATGTTATTTCTATTTCATACTCAATATATGGGTTGCTGATAATTTGGCCAGTTTTATCTTGACTGAGAGACACTACTCCACTCTCATAGGATCAATTCTGTGGTCACTTCTTTATCCAAATCCTAAAATACACAGCGGGGTTTGAATTTTTAAAATTCTATTTTGCCCAACTCGGGCACCCACAGGGGAAGGGAAGGAAAACTGAATAGGAAGAAATCAGAGAGGGAAACAAATCTTGAGAGACTCTGGACTCTGGGAACCAAACTGAGGGTTACAGAAGGGGGGGAGGATGGGGTAACTGGGTGATGGGTATTAAGGAGGGCACATGTGGTGATGAGCACTGGGTCTTATACTCAACTAATGAATCATTGAACACTACATCAAAAACTAATGATGTACTATAGGCTGCTAGTTGAAATTAATGAAAAAATTTGTAAAAGCAAAAAAAAAATTCTATTTCGGATAAATAACTAACAATTTTATCTCAAGACTACTTAAGAGCCAGGAGCAAAGGCAAAGATGGGCCCCTCTAAAAGGAATGCACCACACCCTATTCAGTGGGAGAACAACAATACCCCAACACAACACAAGGCTGTAAGAAGAGAGGAAGAAGATATATCATCTTTTTTTTTTCTAATTACTGGTTCAGAGGAAAGATAACCCATCCTAACTCCCAACACACACACACACATACACACAATATGGTAAATCCAAACAATCATCAACCCATGGCCCCCAGACAGCTGAGAGAAGTTAAGAACTCTCCTGACAGAATTCTAAACTGATTATGATCCGTGTTTCTGCTCCATTTTGGAGTTGCTCTTCCTTCATTGGTCATCACCTGATACCTAAAGTACAGTCGGGAGTCCAGACCATTAATATCACTCTACAGACAGATGATGTGCCTTGCCCATCTTCTAGGAGGGCATTTTCTCAGATATCTAAGTCTTCCTTGTCTTGACTGATGGTTTTTATTATGTACTACAAACAATTTTTTATCTGGCAAAATACCAATATCCTCTTCATGCTTAACATTTTAGCCAACACCATGTTCTATCACCATTTGAGCAGTTTAGAAGACACCATATGCATAACACTTCTCATTCTGTATGGTATGTGCAGTCATGTTTTCTACAAGCATCA
Organism: Callorhinus ursinus; assembly: GCF_003265705.2. Lineage (NCBI taxonomy): Eukaryota > Metazoa > Chordata > Mammalia > Carnivora > Otariidae > Callorhinus > Callorhinus ursinus. Next base: position 16,422,366 of record NW_027397074.1, on the reverse strand, counting down.
ACTTGTTATCTTTAGTATAGTCCCAATGAGCCAGCCTGATTATCCTAAATTAATTTTCCTTCTTCATTTATTTTTTTAAGCGGGAGGGATGAAAAGTGGATGACAAGGAACAGTTAGCAGGCATTCTGCAATCTGTTGTCTATGGAAGAAAAAACTAGAGTTTGAGCTAGATCTGGGTAGTGAGAGTACAGAGAAGTTTACAGATTTTAGAAATATTTAAAAGATAAGGTTCAGGGGTCGGTATCCTTAGCATCTCTTACCTCAAGTACCTGGGTAAAGTCCTCTTTGGGGATGCTCCCCACCCCCAACCTGCTAGAGCTGGTGGACGATTTTTTTAATTAGAATATAATTCACGTACAGTATTATATTAATTTCAGGAATACAATATAGTGATTCAACAATTCTATACATTACTCAGTGCTCATCAAGATAAGTGTACACTTAATCCCCTTCATCTATTTTATCCATCTCCCCCACCCACCTCCCCTCTGGTAACCACCAGTTTGTTATCTGTATTTATGAATCCTTTCTTGTTTCTTTTTTTTCTTTGTTCGTTCATTTGTTTTGTTTCTTAAATTCCACATATGAGTGACATTATAGGGTATTTCTCTTTCTCTGACTGACATTTCACTTAGCATTTTACCCTCTAGGTCCATCCATATTTTTGCAAATATTCCGTTATATACATATTCCATTATATACATGCATATACACACACATATACAAACACCCGCACACAAACTTTCTTTACCCATTCATCTATGGACAGACATTGGGGTTGCTTCCATATCTTAGCTATTGTAAATAATGCAGCAATAAACACAGGGGTGCATATATTTTTTCAAGTTAGTGTTTTCATTTTCTTTGGGCAAATACCCAGTAGTGGAATTACTGGATCATATGGTAATTTTATTTTTAATTTTTTTGAGGAAACTCCATATTATTTTCCACAGTGGCTGCACCAATTTACATTCTCAGCTAGAGTGCACAAGCGTTCCTTTTCCTCCACATCCTCGCCAACACTTATTTCCTGTGGTTTTTTTTTTTTTTTTTGGCCATTCTGTCAAGTGCAAAGTAATATCTTATTGTGGATTTAATTTCTATCACCCTATGACACAAATACATAAAGGATAAATAACATGCTACTTAGCAATGAATCAGTCAGCAAAGAAATCAAAGAGAAAATCAAAAAGTACAGGGAGATAAATGAAAATGAAAACACCATGGTCCAAAGTCTTTGGAATGCAGCAAAGGCAGCACTAAGAGGGAAGATTATAGCAATACAGGTTTACTTTAAGAAACAAGAAAAATCTCAAATAAACAACCTAACCTTACACCTCAAGGAGCTAGGAACAACAAACAAAAAGGCCTAAAGCTAGCAGAAGAAAGGAAATAATAAAGACTAGAGCAGAAATAAATAAAATAGTGACTAAAAAAACCCAACAGAAGAAATCAATGAAACCAAGAGCTTGTTCTTTGAAAAGATAAACAGAAGTGATAAACTTTCAGTCAGACCCCCATCATCAAAAAAGAGGGAGAGGACTCAAATAAAATCAGAAACAAAGGAGAGGAAATAATAACTAACATCACAAATGCAAAGGATTATAAGAGAATATTATGAAAACTTCTAAGTCAACAAATTGGACAATGTAGAAGAAATGGATCAGCTCTGAAGAACATAACTTTCCCAAACTGAATCAGGAAGAAACAGAGAATTTGAACACACTAATTATTAGCAAAGAAATTGAATCCGTAATCAGAAAATTCCCAACGAACAAAAGTCGCAGACCAGATGGCTTTGCAGGTGAATTCCACCAGACATTTAAAGAAAAGTTAATACCTATTCTTCTCAAATTACTCCAGAAAATAGAAGAGGAAAGGAAGCTTCCAAATTCATTCTATAAGGCCAGCATTACCTTGATACCAAAACCAAATAAAGACACTACAACTAAATATGCAAGCCAATATCTCTGTTGAGCACAGATGCAAAAATCCTCAACAAATTATTAGCAAACTGTATCTAACAATATATTTTAAAAAATCATTCACAAAGATCAAGTGGGATTTATTCCTGGGATGCAAGGGTGGTTCAATAATTGCAAATCAATGTGGTACATGACAATAACAAGAAAAAGGATAAAAACCATATGATCATCTCAAGAGACAGAGAAAAAGCATTTGACAAAAATACAATATCCGTTCATAATAAAAACTCTCAACAAAGTTGGTTTCGAGAGAATATACCTCAGCATAATAAAGCTCATATATGAAAACTGACAGTGAGCATCACACTGAGAGCTTTTCCTCCAAGATCAGGAACAAAAGAAAAGTGTCCACCCGCTCTGCTTTTAGCCACAGCCATCAGAAAAGAAAAAGAAATAAAAAGCACTCAAATTGGTAAGGAAGAAGTAAAACTTTTACTATATGCAAATTACATGATACTATAGGCAGAAAACCCTAAAGATTCTACCAAAAACTACTAGAACTAATAAATGAATGCAGTATAGTTGCAGGATACAAAATTAATCCACAGTAATCTGTTGAATTTCTATACACTAGAAATAAAGTGGCAGAAAGAGAAATTAAGAAAACAGTCCCATTTACAATTGCACCAAAAGTAATAAAATACGTAGGAATAAACAGCCAAAGATGTGAAAGACATGTACTCTGAAAACTATAAAACAGTGATGAAAGAAGTTGAAGATGACATAAAAAAATGGAAAGATGGTCCATGCTCATGGGTTGAAGGAACAAATACTGTTAAAAGGTCCATACAAACCAAAGCAGTTTTTCAAAGGACTAGAACAAATGATCCTAAAATTTGTATGGAACTACAAATAGCCAAGGCAATCTCAAGAAAGAAAAACAAAGCTATAAGTATCACAATCCCAGAGTTCAAGATATACTACAAAGCTATAGTGTTCAAAACAGTATGGTACTGGCACAAAAACAGACACATAGATCAACAGAACAGAATAGAGAGCCCAGAAATAAACCCATGATCATATGGTTAAATAGTCTATGACAAAGGAGGCAAGAATATACAATGGGGAAAAGACAGTCTCTTCAATAAATGGTGCTGGAAAACCAGACAGCTACATTCGAAGGAATGAAACTGGACCACTTTCTTATACCAAAGACAAAAACAAACTCAAAATGGATTAAAGACCCAAATGTGAAACCGGAAACCAGAAAATTCCTAGAACATGGAGAAAAATTTCTTCGCCATCAGCAGTAGATACATTTTTCTAGGAAACAAAAGCAAAATTTTGGGACTACACCAAAATAAATTTTAAAAAATTTAAAAAACTTTTCTACAGCAAAGGAAACCATCAACAAAACAAAAAGGCAACTCACTAAATGGGAGAAGATACCTGCAAATGATGTAACTGATAAGGGTTAATCTCCAAAACACATAAAGAACTTCCTTCACCTATTCTTAATGAATGCAAGCTGATCACAATCTTCAAAAAAAGCAAATGAGAGATAGGAGATATCTCTAGCATGGAGAAAGCAGGAAAACTGAAATTCTCCAAAATGGGTACTATAACTCTAATAGAGCAAAGGATCAGCTTGAATTCACCCTCCGAACTCTCTTGACACTCATTCTTCTGCTGTCCAATGTATTCTTTAAGGCTCAGTTCCTTGTGTACTTACTTTGTCTCATTTACCAGCCTCATGGACAGAGAGCAGATGTCTATCATCTGGGTAAGCCTGCACAGCACCCAGCAGGCCAGGGCACACAGGAATTGTTTGATAATTACAAATTTAACCTTTTGCACTTACAGTGAGTTCATGGATAAACAACTCCTTATACTGGACACATAGAGAATTATCCAGTAAAGTCTCTTATTAAATAAACCATATGTAATAACTCAGGTTAGCCGTATTTCCATTTGAAATGGCCATTTTATACATTTCCAACTGTGAAGTTCGGTGAAGAATATCTGCATTCAACAAGTGAGCCATTCTACCCCACTTCTCATCCATACAATCAGTGGCAAATGGAATATCCAAGGGGGGAAAACATAAAGCATGTTTGGATCCTGCAATAAATTCGATTACATTAACACAAAATTAAGCCTATTTTCATTTTGATATTATAAAAAAGCAGCAGGAGATTTGACTAGATAACCTGCTTTTACTTTATTAAATTCCTTATGTTACAGTCAGCTGGATTGAGTGCTCCCTAGGAGTGAATTAAGAACATTTGGGCCTTGTCTTATTCAAAACAGTGTGGCTCTAAGTCAGGATTTTACAATTCACTTTCCTGGGGCCACCAGAGGGAAATTAAGGAGAGCTCCCTAGTTCCTTGGCTGTTTATTGCCTTCTTTATGCAGGAGGGATTTCCTCCTACTGTAGGGCATGAAATATCATGTGTACAGCATTAGGCAACAAAAGACTGACTTGTCCCAACAGGACCATCTTGGTTGTCCAGGACAAATGTTTTACAAGTATGAGTTGTCCACATCTCTGGCCATTTTAGAGGGTCCTAAAACCCAACAGCCCTACCTCCTTTCAGTTAACACATATTTATGGCTGTTTTGCTCCACCTTAACAATGCTAATTAATTAAATGTTTGCTTCATGGCCTAGAAGAGTTAGTGTACCTTCCAAAGCTTCAGACCAACACTAAAAGGATTTAGAGTCTGGCTATAAAGGAAAAAATCATTTCTAAAATGTCAGAATCCTTCTTTATAATGCGATGCTGGTAAAACGGCGGGGCGGCCGGTGGGGGGGGGGGGGGGGGGGGGAGGCACCTAAATAAAACCTAGTCAACTTTGAGCAGTCCTTAGTCCATCCAGCTAACATCAAGCATATCTCCATCATCAGCCAAGTCTAATGTAAGCTCAAATGTGCGGCTTTCTAATGATTCTGCCACCTTCCCTTCTTGGCTTCTTATTTCTCCTCACATTGTGGTGTTCAAAATCTATTTCTGTAGTTGGTTTAGGACATTTCGTTTCAGAGCAGTTGGCATGTTCTGCCTGACTGCAACCATGTTATGAAGTCAGCCACACATTATCCTATCATCAATTGCCAGGGATGTGAATCTTCTCGTCTTTTGTTAAGGAATTGATTTCCTCTAGTAAAACGTGCTTTCCTGTGGCAGCTGCATAAGCGCCTTCATTACAGCTGAAAAGGGAAGGCTGGGAGGCAGGGTCATCTACCAGTCGTAAAGCAAAGGGAACACTAGCGAGTCCAATGGGGCACCCACCTTCCTTACCGAGGCACAAACAACATTTTTCTCCATGCGTTCTCTCTCGGTGCACGCCTTCTAGATTTTCTGCAGGGCCAAATTCTGGCCTGAAGAAGAGGAAGGGGTACCTTCCTGCTCAAGAACAAGGCAAGAACAAATTTCTAAAATCACTGGTCAAACTGTAGAGAAAAGTCTCTTGATACCTAGTAAGACAGTCCATAAACTTATATTGAAAGAAGCACGGAAAAAGCAACCCTCAATTCTTCATAGCATATTTTATATGTTTGCAGGTGGGATGCATTTAACCAGGAAAAGGAAACATCACTGATTTCAATATACATCAAAAAATGATTATGCATTGATGGGCTACTTTGGATATATTATAAACTGTGTGGTGTAAGAATATTGATTGACATGAAATATTTTCACATTACACAAGAAAGTAGAATGTTCACTGTAATTGCTAATCACTCCTTTTCATGTCCCCTCCACTCTCTTGTTCTCTGTCACACCCACTTGACATCACGTTAGCCCTGCTTACATCCACCTGTCTGCCTAACGCATGCCTGCCCCTGGGCATCAGAGAATTGCTAATAAGAAGCACTCAACCCAGCTGACAGATTTCTCCTAATATTTTTAAGCACAAATCTCAAGTAAACCCTCGGCATGTCTCCAGTTATTTGGTTCTCCCACAAACCAAGATGTTATTTCAGATCTCGTTCTTCAAATTGCCAATATTCCCTCCCCATTCTTTCCTCCCTCTGAAAGACCATCTTTCCATCACCGAATCTGCCTGTTGGCCTCTCTGCATGTGTGTGTAAATGCTCTCCTTTCTCTCTGATTCTAATAAAACTTAACTTTCGCTAATCTTGTGTAAGTCCAAATACACTTCACCTGCCTGGATGCTCGCCTATCCTTCCTTTCATTCCAGGAGTTGGCTCCTGCATTTGACCTCTCATCCTCCACCATCATTCTCTCTTTCTCCATCTCTTTATTACCCACTCCCATGGTTTCAGTGTATCTATTCAATGACAATACAAAACACGATTACACAATTTCTGTCTTCAGCTCTGATTTCCCGCCTCTACTATATAGATTTGTCTATATAGTTTATATGCAATGGGCAACTCACAAGTATTATAACCAAAAGAAAATTATGTATTCTCCACTTCTCCCCAGACATCCTCCCCACTACTACTTCTTCTCAGAAGATGGTACTGTCATTGTTCCTGTAGCTCACACTAGAAAACCTGGAGTCATTCTTTACAATGCTCTTCTCCTCAAAGCCTAAGTCCAATTTGCTAGCAAGAATTGTATAGTTATGCAAAATATAGTCTAACAGCAGCAGCTCCTTACCTACCACTTAAGTTCAATTTATCATTTTCGTCTAGAATAACTTTCTAACTGGTCAAGCTTTCCTGCTTTTGTTCCCAAAGGTCACTTCTGCACAGTATCCAAAGCGGTCTTTTTGTACAATGTAATTCAAGTTCTATCACTCATGTGGCCATATTGTCCAATGACTTCATACTTGTCGAAATGTTAACCATTTAGTTATATTTTTTCTTTTTAATATAGCCATGGTCCTATGATACATATTGCTCTGCAGTGGTTTTTAAGATTAATTAAGTCATCCATTTAGCAAATATTTGTTGAACGTCTACAATGTTCCAGGTACTATTCTAGCCTCTGGAGATATAGGGATGGAGAAGAAAAGAATCCCATAAGAAGTTACCCTATTTCCTTGGATGTCCCATAGCACATAAACGTTTACTTTTCCTGTTGACAAAAATAGTACATGTTCACCATATAAAATTTGAAAAATACAGAAAAACAAGCGGAAGAAATGCACTATACTACAGACTTCTATTAATATTATGTTCATTTTCCTCTCATGCTTTTCTGTATTTCACTTACTATATCATCCCTGTGGGCATAGCCTATGTTCTCTTTATTCTTTAGTATCCAGGTCAGGACACTTCATCCCTTTTGGGTTTTGGAAGTTACTTCACCCCGAGCTGCCTTCTCAATGTCTAGATCATTCTTTCCTAATCAAGGTCTCCTACTCTGAAGGCCAAGCACATGTTTCTGCCCATCTTTCTAGAGAAACTGCCCTTGAGGTATGTATCACATCAAGCATCCAGTGGCCATGCCTTTCTCCATCAGAAAAGCAAGAGCATCTCCAAACCTCATGCCTGTATCTTATAGTTCTATTCATGTAACCTCCAGAGTAAGCAAAAGGAAGGACTTGGTAGTGGTGGTTTCTTGCGGGGCGGGGGTGGGGGGGGGGGAACAGCCCAGTGAGAGATCCTAGGGAATTTTTTGGCTGATTCTAATAGTCAGCAAGTTTGTGGTGCCATTCATAAATAAGGAGAAATAGAAAACTCAAGCAAAAGCATGAAAGCTTCAAACAAAATCAAAAGCGCTATGAGCATGTCATTTTACCACAGAACTACCGCACAGCCTGGAATCATAAGGAGAAGCACCAGGGAGCTGATTAACTAGGACCATGGTGACAGTAAGCTAGAAAATACGTTTCTTTTCAAATGCAGAGCGCCTGATGGTCCTGCATGATACAGTACAATGCCACATACTTCAGGGACACCAATTTAAATCCAAACAGGGTCATTTGTCAGAGCAAAAGTCATTTGTGCCTAATAGCATTTTATTAGTCCATGTGAAATGTTTCAAAGTTCTGAACCTCGTTCTTAGGGGATGTGATTACATTATCAAGTGTACTACTCCATTTGCTCCCACTTCATATCTCCAATGATAAACCATGTCCACGCCACACAAGAGAACACAGGAGCAAATAACGGGTATCAGAGCAGTTCAGTTTTATAATAATTATCACGGCAACAGCAACTGAAACACCTGGTATTTAGGTAGCACTTTACATTTCACAAAGCACTTTGATGTTTACCATTCATCTCTTTTTTTTTTTAAGATTTTATTTATTTGAGAGAGAGAAAATGAGAGAGAGAGCACGAGAGGGAAGAGGGTCAGAGGGAGAAGCAAACTCCCCGCTGAGCAGGGAGCCCAACGCAGGACTCGATCCCGGGACTCCAGGATCATGACCTGAGCCGAAGGCAGTCGCTTAACCAACTGAGCCACCCAGGCGCCCCGACCATTCAGCTCTTTTAACAATCTTATGAAATTAACTAATTTACAAGGTATCACCACTTTAGTTTTACCAAGGTGGAAAACTGAACTTCTGATTTGCTAAGTAACTTGCACCTTGATTTATCACTGGAACTCAAATCCTAACCATCAGTAGAAGTGAACAAGGACTCTAAACCGGGCTTTTGGATTTCAAATCTACCATAATCTCTTGGACAGCATGTGGTCTCTTTGTAAGAGTCTCTGTAATACTAAATTCTTCAGAACAAAGTAATTTCATCAGTGAACGATTTAGAGAATAAATGGTTGTCCAGATGTTTTTTCTGAGTGTAGAAATATATTATTTCATAGTAGAGCAATTATGTGGTACTTTTAGAATAACCAATTGAGCATGCTAAGATTATTCACAGTGGAAGACTCTTTGTTCTTTCTTCAAGTTTATAATAAAGCTAATAATTTAATAGCAGCCAATATTTATTGATTGCCTGACATGTGACAATCTTTCTTCTTTTTTTAAGATTTTATTTATTTATTTGACAGAGAGAGTGACAGCGAGAGAGGGAACACAAACAGAGGGAATGGGAGAGGGAGAAGCAAGACTCCCAGCTGAACAGGGAGTCTGATGCGGGGCTCGATCGAAGGACCCTGGGATCATGACCTGAGCCGAAGGCAGACCCTTAACGACTGAGCCACCCAGGCGCCCTGACAATTTTTCTTCTTAAACCTCACACCAACTTAACAAAATGAGCATTATCCCCTATTTTTCAGATAGAAACTCAGGTATAAAAAGGTTAAGAAACGGGAACAAACCCAGAGAAAGAGTGGAACCACTGGAATACACTTCCTATCAATCTGGCTTCAAAGCTTGCACTAAATCATTACACTTTTGCCAAGAGGATAAGAAACACACAGCAGAATCCTTAAGGAACTTTCTCTGAGGAAGGTACAAGGCAAAGCAGACATCGAAAACCTGCATGACTTTTTTAGGGTTCGCTTGATCTAGGAAAAATACACAATACTGTTTTCTCAAGTACTATACTATTGTCCCAGGAAAATTATCAAAGGGTATATATTTTACAAACACAATTACTGTGATATGCTAACTCACAGAACAAATTCAAGCGTGATACCCATTTAACAGCAAATATTTAACGAGTTAGTATTGACTACCAAACACTGTGAATTCTTTGGTCTCAGCAGCACAAAGAATTCAGGATTTAAAAAAGGAGAAGAATAGACCTGCAGTCTTGGAAATCCCTCCGTGGAATCATTGCAACTTACAACAAACTGCAAATAAAATACAAGTAGTGAGATCCATGGTTCTCAAACTTTAGTGGGCACAGGAATCACCTGGAGAACTTGTTAACAAGTAGATTCTTGGACCCCAACCCCTGAGTTTCTGATTCAGAAGGTCTGGGGAGGGTGTGAGTATTTGCATTTCTAACAAACTTCCAGGTGATGCTGATGTTGCTGGTCTAGGGACCACACCCTGAGAACTACTGTGATTTAGGTTCAACGGAATTCTAAGAGAGCATAGAGGAAGATGTAATAAGCCTTCCAAAGCAGAAAAAAAAAAAAATTCATGGAAAGCTTAGCCTTTGTTTTGTTTTGTTTTTCTTTTAAGATTTATTTATTTATTTGAGAGAGACAGAGAACGTGTGCGTGTTCACACACACTCCTTTGGAGAGGGGGGCCGAAGGAGAAGGGAAGAGAATCTCAAGCAAACTCTGCGCTGAGTGCAGAGTCCAACATGGGGCTCGATTTCACGACCTTGGGATCATGACCCTGAGATCACAACCTGAGCCCAAACCAAGAGTCAGGCTCTTAACTGACTGAGCCACCCAGGCATCCAAAGAGCTTAGCCTTTGAACTGTGCTTTGACAAAGGAGGAGAATTTCAGATGTCAAGGGATAATGTACTTCTGTCTCAAAAGGAGGCATAATCCTTCAGACTCATCCTTCTCTCATCTTAGTATTTGGTGGCCTCACTCTACTCTTGCAGAATGGAATGAAAATTATGAATCCATCTCTCTTTCCCCAACAGCTCAATATATATTGATATTTTCTTGGCTTCAACTGGGGTCCTGACATTTCAGAAAGGAATGAAAGAATAGTTTTAACACATTTTAAGTCCTATTAAATTCCTTCTTTGTTCCATTTCAAATGATTTCAATTTCCTCTGAAATCTTCTCCTAACCTGACTTTCACATTTTAGTGATGATCAAGAATGCAAATGAGATGTTGGTCAAGTTTTCTTTGTAGATTTGTTTGATTGATTGTAATGGCTGAAATAAGTCACAACTTCCTGAGTAAGTATCCTTCCTATTCTTATCCCAAAAGGCAAAAGAATAAATGGAAACAATTCTAAAATGACTTTTAACTGTATGCTGCAGCTGGAGAATAATCAAAGGGATAATATACTGACTCATGAGAATAGTTCTATTCCCCATTCCTCCGATCATTTTACCACATGACCCTAAAGAAGTCATTTAAATTCTCACTGCTTTAATTTTTGCATTTATAAAATGGAGATAATACTTGCCATGAGGTTTAGTTAATGCTTGAAAATGCTTTTGAGATCACTGGAAAAGGAGAGAATAAAATACTATTACTCTACATTGAACTTTGGAACTCAAACTATAAAACAAAAAGAATCTACACTCCTGCAGCAACCAACCAGTTGAGAAGGAATTTTCCTACAACTAAGCTGCTCACTGTCATGACAAATGTATATTGGACTCCAATATTGTCAAGTGCTTTACAATCATTCCTTCTAATGGTTTTTCTTCATTGCTCTTGCAGATGGAACAACTAATGGGAAGATAATTCAAAGGCTATCTGTCAGTGTAAGAGGAGAAAACCTTTTTGATAAGGGCCAGATAGTAAATATTATACACTGCAGGCCACATATGAGCATGCAATCACATATGATCATGATTATGAGTCATGCTTACAACTGGGACAAATAATGATCGCTAATCATTATCATTTTAAAATTTCCCCTTAAAAGCACTAGCATTCCTTCCCTCTTTCATTTTAGTTTATTATTTATTCAGATTGGGTCAGTAATACAGAGTTAGGGAAAAATCTGCTACCTAAATATTTGGGTTTTTAGTTTGAAAATGGACCATGTTTTCAAATAATACTGTTGTTTTTAAGTTCTGTTTTCCCAAAAATAATTTATTAAATCAAGCTGGTTGATTTTAGGACCCCAAACACAAGCCATTTCTGTTTCATTCACATTTTCTCTTTTGTTTTGCCTGCTGCTTCATTACTTGTGTTTCCTCATGAGCCTTTAGGGAAAATAATGTTATTCCTTTGGTCGTGCAAATTGAAAACCTATTTTTAAAGAGCTGTGCTCCAGCCATTTTGATTATCCTACATTCCATTCTCCTCTTCATTTATTTAAAAAAGAAAGAGACTATCTATATGTCCCATGTCTCTCCTGGGAGTTGTAGAAGACTGTTTTATTCTTATTAACACGTTTACACACATTTTCTTTTCTTATTGCAGTGACAGTTTACCTTCCTGTTTACTTTTCTGTTTATGTCTCCTTTAAGAAGTTTTGTCTAAAGTGCTCTATATAAAGATTCGTAATCAGGTCTCCTTTTAAAACTATATAAAGTAGAAACAACGAGTTTTACAACTTAAGTTACCAGAGTTTATAAAATGGAAAGTAGTTTAAAGATTTTTGCTTTCTTGTGGTTATAATTAAAATTTTTAACATTAGGAGCTTCTCCTTTAACCGAGATGAACTTCCACATAAAGTTCCTCATAAATCCATGTTAAGTCAATCAAATGTTTCTTATTATAGGTTACTATAGTTTCTTCTTATAGGTTAATATAGCAATTATATTGCTTTATTAGAAAGAATATGATAGAAAATGAGAAAGGCACTTATTTTTAATCTATGACTATAATCTCACAACTTAATATATTTAAAGCCATTTTTTCTGGTTTTTCTTTCCCTGTGGTATGCACTTCTGAAATAAGCCTATCCGTCTTGACACATGGAAGTCACACTATCCTGTTTTCCTCAGATTCATGCCATAATTAGAAATCAATCAATTGTAGAAATGTCTTCACAGCACTATGATTTAGCATTATGTCCTCAGCTTTTATTGAGGGCTGATATAATAAAGGACTCTATGAGGAAATTCTCTGTGGTTTTGATAAAACTGCTACTAAAGACACCGCCCATTATATTATTCAATATCCCAACATGAATACTCACATTTTATGTTTTTCTCAAGGTTCCAAGCAAGGAAAAAATGTTTCCTCTTGATTCTATTTGCTCTCTTATAATTTAAAAAGAGTTTTAACCTAATAAATTCAGCACTAAGTCACAGGATACAAAATCAGTATACAAAAATTAGTTGTATTTCTCTATGCTAACAATAAATAATCTGGAAATGAGGAATTTGAGAAACAAGACAGAGGATCATAGGGGAAGGGAGGAAAAAACAAGATGAAACAAGATGAAACCAGAGAGGGAGACAAACCATAAGACACTCAATCTCAGGAAACAAACTGAGGGTTGCTGGAGTGGTGGGGGGTGGGAGGGATAGGGTGGCTGGGTAATGGACACTGGGGAGGGTATGTGCTATGGTGAGCGCTGTGAATTGTGTAAGACTGATGAATCACAGACCTGTACCTCTGAAACAAATAATACATTATATGTAAAAAAAAACAAAACAAAACAAAAAGAAGATAGTAGGAAGGGAAAAATGAAGGGGGGGAATCAGAGGGGGGAGACGAACCATGAGAGACTATGGACTCTGAGAAACAAACTCACTGTTTTAGAGGGGAGGGGGTGGGGGGATGGGTTAGCCTGGTGATGGGTATTCAGGAGGGCACGTATTACATGGAGCACTGGGTGTTATATGCAAACAACGAATCATGGAACACTACATCAAAAACTAATGATGTAATATATGGTGACTAACATAACATAAGAAAATAAAATTAAAAAATAAAAAATAAATAAATAATCTGGAAAAAAATTAAGAAAACATCCCTAGGGAGCTACAATTCAATACCACAATGAAATATCACCTCACACTTGTTATGACTGCCATTACTCCCAAAAAGCAGAAAATAGCAAGTGTTGGTAAGGATGGGGAGAAATGGAAACATGTGCACTGTTGGTGGGAATGTGAAATGGTGCAGCCACTCTGGAAAACAGTATGGAGATTCCTCCAACACTTAAAAATAGAACTACCACATTATCTAGCAATCCCACTTCTGGATAGATATCTGAAAGAATTGAAAATAGGACTTTGAAGAGATATTTGCCCTCCCATGTTCAGTGAGGCATTATTCACAATAGCCAAAATGTAAATGACCTAAATATCCATCAGTGGATGAGTGGATAATAAGAATGTGGTGTACACATACAATGAGATATTATCAATCCATAAAAAAAGGAAACCCTATCATATGTTTCAATGTGGAAGAACCTTCAGGACATTATATTAAGTGAAATAAATCAGTCAAAGAAGTACAAATATCACATGATTCCACTTACACAGGCTATCTGTAAGAGTCAAACTCATAGAAGCAGAGTAGAATGATGGTTGTCAGAGGCTGAAGGGAGGAGAAAGAAGGTGTTGTTAAATAGGTATCGATTTTTAGTCACACAGGATGGAAAATTCCTAGACACTAGCTATACAATATTGTGCTCATAGTTAACAACACTGTACTGGACATTTAAAAATTTGAGAGGGTAAATCTCATGTGCTTTTTACCACAATAAAAAAATTAAACTACGAAACTTCTAGAGGAAAACATAAGAGAAAATTTTTGTGACTGAGAATTAAGAAAATATTTCTTAGATATAACACCAAAAGCATGATTCATAAAACAAAAAGTTGATCATTGAATTCCATCAAAATTATGTACTTCTACTCTTTCAAAGACACTGTTAAGGGGATTAATAGACAAACTGCCAACTGGGAGAAAATATTTGCAAATCCAATAAAAGATTTGTTTTCTGAATATATAAAGAATTCTGAAAATATTAAAAAAATGGGGAAAAGGTTTGAATAGACAGTCTACCAAACAAAATATACAGGTTACAGTGGAAAGTACACCGATCCACTGTACACACACACACATGCAAAATAAGCTCATAAATATATACTCAATAGCATTAGTCACCAAGGCAATGAAACACCACTATACACTTATTAGAATTTCTTAAATTAAAAATTTCTGCTCTACAAAGAGATGGTGAGGCTGTAAAGTAACTAAAGAAGTAACTAGAACTCTCATATGCTGCTGGTCAGGATGTAAAATGTCACAAACACTTTTGAAAACAGTTGGGTAGTTTCTTAAATAGTTAAATATATACACACCACATGACCTAACTATTCCAGTCCTTGTATTCACCTAAGAGAAATGAAAAAAAAAAGTTCACATAAAGACTTGTATCTCATTCAAAGAAGCTTTATTAAATCAAAACTCAAAACACCCCAAACATCCATCAACAGGTCAATGGATAAACAAAACTGGGCATATCCATAGAATGAAATATGACTCAGCAATAAAAACGAATAGACTCCTGATGAATCTTGATAAAATTATGGTAAGTGAAAGAAGTCAGAAAAAAAAAAGACTATATACTGTATGATTCTGTCTATACAAAACTCTGTGAAATACAAACTAATCTAGGAAGCAGAGCAGTGGTTGCCTGAGAATGGGGTTGGTGTGCAATGGGGTGAGAAGGGCTAGAAGAAGTGATTATAAGGGGGCACATAGGGGAACCCTTTGTCAAAGGGTTATTGGAGGTAGTGGTTATGTTCATTATCCACATTCTAGAAGAATTTGCAGATGTATACATATGTCAAAACTCATCAAACCTCACACTTCAAATATGTTTAGTGTGTTGTTTATCAATTACACATCAATAAAGCTGTTAAAAATGTTCCTCATGTGGCTCTGAAGTGATCTGAGTCGCACTTTGAAAGGGTGACTATGAGGCAACATGCTCTAAGATAAAAGGAAGGCCGAGGCTAGGACTTCCACAAGGAGGTAATCTGCAATAGTCCTACAAGAGTTAATAGGAGACTGGGTTGGATAAATCGCATGGGAATGGAGAACGGAGAAGAATGGACAATTCAATACTTGTTGGCTCACCTATGACCGTATTCTCCTACTCCAGAAGCAAAACCTGAAAACTATTTGGCCTCCAAAAGTCCATTGTAGTTTTATGAAGCATAACTGTTTTTCTCCTTGAAGTTCAGTCTCAAGTTTAAGATAATTCTCGGAGTCCAGAAAGGCAGAAGAATACTGCATAAACTTCATCATATTTATTAGATTCACTATCATGTATTCAACCAACAAGTATCTTTTGATCACCTTCTAACTCTGTGCAAGGCTCCTGACTAGTCACCAAGATATAGGGAGTTCCACATACAAGTGCTGGCAGATAGGGACTGCCAATACACTTAGCAAGATGAACAACAATTGAACGATTGCCTTTCAGAGTCAGAAGTGACTTACTGGCCTGGTGTTAATGCCCAAGGTTTCCAGGTTTGGCTTTTAATTCATGTCCTATATGATTACACATATAATTTTTAGGGTATCATGCATGTACCAATTACTGTGTTGACAGGTATAGTCTAAAAGTCCAACATCTGTCTCGAGCTAAAGCTTTGTGCCCCAAATTGACCTTTGTTTCTCATAGTCAGGCTGGCCTCAGGACAAATAAAATTACATATAAATGCACCCTTTTATTTCCCCCACAGGTTCTAAATAATTTGGCTGTAGCTCTTTGGGGATGGCATTCATGAAAAACCCTATAATCTTCGTTCCTGTGTTCCTCAGCTGCAGGTACTTTCAAAGCTGTGATTTATCTAAATTGTATTTTTGTCAAAGGGTTATAAAGGGGATAATGTGAAAAGTCTATTGGGATATTGTTAGTAAATTTATAAAATTACTTTCTGTATCCAGTTAGACCAAGTAATTTTTTCACTCGTTGCTTTTAGAGCAGGCTTATGTATCGCTGAAGACTTCAAGGGAATAAAAATTAAGCCCCCAAACTAAAGATTCTTTGTCTAAAACCATGTGTTAGGACAAGTTTATCATTTACAAAGCTCAAGGATAATCTTTAGATGAATGAACAATCTGAGCCTAAAGCTACAAAACTGCATACAGATATTTCCAGAACTCTTCCTCTTGCCCACTTTATACTGTTCCTTCAGATCTATGAGTGAATTACCGGTCCCAGTGCCATATACCCACCCCAGGAGCACATTCTCACTGCTGCTTGATCCAACCAAGCCGGCAGTCCCTACACTGGGCTTGACTCCAAAGAGAGGTTTGTCTAATGTAATGAATGCTTCTGAGCACGGCTATGCCCTTCTGTAGTTGGAAGGAGCTGATGGTACAAAACACTAAGGAGGGTCTGACCTCCTCTGGTCTTGTGCAGGTGAAGTCCTACTGTATTTGCAATGCCAGAGGGCCAAAGAATTTTGGAATCTCACCTGACTCCTTGATGGTGTTAGGTTGAGCAGTCAGTGAATATGAAACATTTTAGCTCCCTCCTTCTGTAACCTTTAACCATATGTCTGGAACCTTTTCATCTTAACCATCTGGTTAATTTCTATGGATCCAAGAAAAATGTAAAGGGCCTATGAGCCAGAAGTAGCTAGCATGAAGTCCAAAGTGAAAGCTAGCTGGGACTAGCAGCCAGATAACAGCGCACTGCAAAGCAACAAAGTTTTAGCAACAGTTACAACATCCAGCTGGGAAAATAGCAACATGAGCGAGCAGAAGAACTATCAAAACCCAGCCTCACATCTAAGTTATATCAGTTTAGTCCATTTAGCTGCTGGGTTACAAATTTGAATAAGGAAAACTAGTAACTTATCCCAGCTCAGCAGAGACTAAGGAGACAACTAAATGCAATGTGGTGTCCTGGACTGATTCCGGAATGGAAGGAAATTCGTGGGAAAACTGGTGAAATCTGAATAAAGTTTGAAGTTTAGTTCACAGTAATGTGTCAATGTTGATTTCTTAGATCTGCCAAATATACCACAGTAATGGAAGATAATACCCTTAGAGAAACTAAAATAGGTGGGAGCTTTACAGGGATTCTCTGCTCTGTCTGCAACTTTTCTGTGACTCTGACATTATTTCAAAATAAAAAGTTTATTTAAAAATGAGAAAGACAAGATTCTTATCCTGGAGTAGAGCATAATTGGAAAGATATTATAGTAAAGAGACCAGCTCCATTCTAACACTAAATGATTTAACAAAAAAAAAATTCACAAGGCTCAATGGTCCATAGGACCAGCAGAGTGCCTCGTCCAAGCTAGAGTTTAATGAGAATACCTGAGATCGATTCTAAAGGCCTGGCAGGAAAAGGAAAGTGTAGCCAGAATTACAGGTAGGAGGAAGGGCATGAGGCATATAGAGAACAGATCATTTGGAAGGGCAAAGTGTAAGACTAGAGATGGGACCAGATCTGACCGTGTGAGGCCAAGTGCCTGGATAAGGACCTGGAATCCACCTGGGGATGATGGTGAATAACATCATCAGATCTGCAACAGCATGCACATATATTTTTGGAGGCAGAGCTGAAAGTAAGGAGACAAATTAGGAATCTTTTGTAATGCAGTGAATTGAGAATTACATAGGAAGTAAAACAAGCAGTATTTAGTGAACCTGACCTGAGGCCATTGAGTGCAGAGGGAAATAATCTAGCAGACAAAAAAAATGTCTCTGGATTATCACTGTACAACAACATGATACAATAATTAATTTTCAAACACTAATAGCTGACTTGTGAAAAACAGGTGAAACTCTGCTTAGTATACTTCACTGTGGGTACGACACAAAAACTTGCAGTCAACGAGGCAACAAGGCATAAATTCATGCTTTTAAAGCCCATACACCTGAAACAGAATAGTAATTGATAAAATATTAAAAGGGAAACCAAAACACATAGCTAGCTTGAAAAATGTTAAGATCTCTGTGAACCAGAACGAAGACCCAAAAACTTTTCTTTTTTGTAAAAAACAAAACATTTCTAAAATACAAACTTTATATTTTAAGAAAAGAAATAGGAACATGAGTTTCAGAGAAAACAATAAATCAGAATATGGGAACCAAAATCACAATATGCATTTTTTAAAGTAATAAATGAAAGAAGAAATTTTCAAATTTCAAACAACACATTTGACAAAAGCAAACAGAGCATCTGGGTAGAAAATGTTAGCCAATGTTGTATAACTGAAAGTTTATATGTGAGTGGTCATATCCTTGTCTGTGCATCTCTTTGGGAAACTGGTCATTTCCGTATGTGATCATTCTTTTAGGATACCACTGGTACCAGGACGTCTAACTGATAATAAATAAATGACTTCAGCAATAAGTCTCCTATTCCTTCTCTTGAAGTAAATAGTGCCATAAACCTAAGAATGCTACTATATGGGCATTTAAAGCATTTCCATAGTGCCTGGCATACAGTAAGTCCTCCGTAAGTCCATTATTATTCCCCCAAGCATCAATGATGTAATTTATTACTAGTATTCTTATCATCATTATTCAGCACTCTCAGATAGTGTTAGAGATGATACAAGTTGTATCATCCCCTCTCCCTCCCTTCTATGAAGACCTACCTGCTCTTCTTTGTTCTGATTTCCAAAGACCTCTGAATAGTCCCCTTCTCATTATTTAGTTTCACTTTCCAAAACACATTCTTTTTTTCCCTTTTATTTCTTATTTTCCTAATAATGGAAACCCTTTTGATTACTCTGTTTCTGTAAATAGTGCCACCATTATTCCAGGCTTAAAACCTCAAACTAATCTTTTAATCTTCTATCTTCCTGTTCAATTCAATTAGCCATCATCTAAAGAAGAAGAAGAAGAAGAAGAAGAAGAAGAAGAAGAAGAAGAAGAAGAAGAAGAAGAAGAAGAAGAAGAAGAAATCTGTCCTTTAAATCTCTCTCACATCTGTCCATTTCTTCCTGTCATCATCACCAGCTTTAAGGTTTTAGGAGTTCAGGGCTAGCTAGCTGTTATTACATCCCATCTGATTTGATTTCCCCTTGTCTCCTCACCCCTAAGCAGGCTCCACGCCCAGCATGGAGCCCGATGCAGGGCTCGCTCTCACAGTCCTGAAATCATGACCTGAGCCTAAACCAAGAGTCTGACACTTAACTGACTGAGCCACCCAGGCGCCCCTCATTTGGGGAGCACTTTTGTAGGTTTTGCAAAGTGTCTCTCTTAGGACTGCTGACTGCAGTTATCAGGACACGGTCCATAGCGCCCCCTGCAAGGGCGATAGATAGACCCACAGGCGCCCCTGTTCAGAGAAACTCCCTCGGGTCTGTTCACCCCCACACACTTAAGAGATGGAAGTGAGCATTCACGAGACTAAAAGCAATAGGTTTCCAATCTGCTAGCATGCTTTGCATAGTCCTGCAGGATCCAAAGTACATATTCAACCCCTATTAAAGTATTCTCCATTTCCACCGAAATTATGGTAAGAAAATTTCCACTTTTATAGTCTGTTAAAACTAATGTTTTCAACTCACACTTTTATGAAAAGTCCTCATATGCTCATAAAGCCCATAGGCTGTTTTCTTAGCCTAAGATTCTTAACCTAAAGCCCTCTCTAATCTTCTCTAACTGGTCATTCTAATCTATTCCCTACTACTGAGCGAATCCAGACATCCTGTGCTGCCACAGATCTAATCACTGTTCTCTGAAGTCTGGCCTTGTTGCATCTCTACCTACTCCACTCTCCACCCCCAGTCAGGACTCTTTTTCAATCTCCATTTTCAATGAAACTGTGAATTTGATTAATTCACACAGTAAAGAACTAATTGGAGGGATAGTGGATAGTTCACAGATTCAACTGGAAAGCCAGAGAACTTTACGTGGAAGGAAATTAAGAAAGGAAGAAATCTATGCCTTAAACTTATGAGTAAGTAAAGTAACAATTCGGGGTGACACCTGAATCCTCACTGCTAATGTGAGATGAATTTGTGAGTGGATACAGGTTGCCCCTCAGGTGATCTGCCTACTTGGTAGGATGCCTGGGAGTCATGATCTGCCCGTCCCCCTTTAACACTGAAAGAGTAGACTGGTAATAAATTAATAATCGAGATTGAGAAGGTGCTTGTTTCCTACAAGTAATAAACAGGGTTAATCCAAGGAAGGAAGGAAGGAAGGAAGGAAGGAAGGAAGGAAGGAAGGAAGGAAGGAAGGAAGGAAGGAAGGA
>NW_027397074.1:16264627-16401812 GCF_003265705.2 Callorhinus ursinus | reverse complement strand
AGGAAGGAAGGAAGGAGGGAAGGAAGGAAGGAAGGAGGGAAGGAAGGGAGGGAAGGAAGGAACCCAAGATTATTTCACAGGAATGATCTGTTGGGGAGACCCTCAATGTTATCAGTCATCCTTACACTACTTGGCCCTCTGGTCTTCTGCAATCACAGCAAATGATCTCTCTCCCTATCCTTTCCCTTTTTTTTATTTCCACAAGATTTAAAGTCCCAGGCAAGAACACACACTTACCCATGGCTGACTCACGTGCGCACAACTCAAAAACCATGGGGCAAGGGAAAGTTACTTAGTATTAGAAATTAGTCAAATGTATTATTTGGGGCACATAATATCATTGTTTTTACAAAATCCCAAGAGACTATATTAAAAATAATTAGATTTCAAGGGAGATATCCACAAAGCAACTGGGCACAGACATATATGCAAAAACTCAATGTCTCCCTTATACAAAAACAAAGAAAACTGCAATGCTGAAGACATCAATCACTTAAAAGGGAAAAACAAATAAAGATCCTTATGAAGAAAACTATAGAGGCGCCTGGGTGGTTCAGTCAGTTAAGCATCCAACTTTTGCTCTCGGCTCAGGTCATGATCTCAGGGTCCTGGAATTGAGCCCTGTGTAGGACTACACTCAGCAGGGAGTCAGCATGAGGGTTCTCTCTCTCTCTCTCTCTCTCTCTGCCCCTCCCCCCTGCTCATGGACACTCTCTCTTTCTCTCTCAAATAAATCTTTATTTTTTTATTTAAATTCAATTAGCTAACATATAGTACATCATTAGTTTCAGGTGTAGTGTTCAATAAATAAATCTTTTAAAAAGAAGAAAACTATAAACACTAATTTAGATGTGTGACAGAAGAATTGAATAAATAAAAACATTCATTATTTTTGGATGGAGAGATTGAGTATTTTAAAGTAACTCTTTGTTACTTTACCTATAATCCAGGATGAATATGGATTAAGATTTGTAACCATGCCTCTCCTTACTGAACAACAGGAATTTAGTGTGTGAATTAAATTTAGTTAATTTGATTGAGCTGATTTATCTTTTATGTGGAGAAGGAGTGGTGTGTGTGTGTGTTCTGGAAATGATTTGAAATTGGCCTATAGACATAGATAAATAGAGAATTTACAGTTACTTAGACTAACATACTTGATATTAAACATGAAATAATTAAACAGAAAAAAAATCTAAGTTCATGGCAGAGTCACAGCATCCACACTTCTACTCAAAGAAGTGTTCATATTTTAAATCTGAAATCTCTCTAAGGAAATCATGTTAACTTTTAGCTTATCTTCCAAACTGTCAACCATTCAATACAGTCACTTACTCATGGAAAGATCCCACTGTATCTTCCATCTTATCCAGAAACTGGAAAGTTAGATTATTCTTAGCTTTTTTGTGTCCCTTTGTCCTGCTATTAGGGGTCTGGGCAGATGGGAAGATAGGATCTAAGATTGTTAAATCTCATGTTAAAGAATCCCCCATCTAATTATCATGTTATACTCCAGACACAATGCCATTACTGATGGAGATTTGATGAGGGTTGGGAATTAAAGCAAAAATAAATAAAGTTGAGAACAATTAGGGAATTATCATCAAATTGCTGGCCAATACAGAGTATCCAGTTGATGTCTAGAACAAGACTTGTTTTTTACTCTTCTGATACTAACAGCTTCCCTCTCCCAACTCCTGTGACTGAAGAATATCAGGTCAAAAGTCCTGTGTAATCATATGAAACCCTTAATCCTTGCCTGGTATCAATGTTCCTGTTCTCAGGTGCTTTTGCTGTACCTCCAAATCCTCACACATCGTCCGCTTGGTCTAGAGCCACTGGGGGAGGCTAACTAACCTTGTTCCGCCCCAGTACGACCCAGTCCTCATGTGCTCTGAAGAAGAACATGTCAGTGTGCTCTCACTATTCATTTTTTATCTTGATGAAGTGGTGTGGCTATGTT
The DNA here is from genome assembly GCF_003265705.2 of Callorhinus ursinus. Lineage (NCBI taxonomy): Eukaryota > Metazoa > Chordata > Mammalia > Carnivora > Otariidae > Callorhinus > Callorhinus ursinus. The sequence goes on along the minus strand of NW_027397074.1, from coordinate 16,399,849 downwards.
TACAGAAAAAAATGAAAACAAAACAGAGAGACAAATAAAATGGGAGCGTTATTCACCTAAACATTTCTCCCTCAGATACAAATAGACTCAAGTGGATCCATTGGTTACTTAGGTCCTTCCCGGTAATCCCTCTTGACTGAAAAGATGATTCCTACATTAACTAAGAATGTTCAAGCTCCTTTTGTTTGGAGGAGAATATAATGTAAAAAGCTACCAGAGCCAAGACCCTTTCCAGTATTTCATGGTGGTCAAAGTAGTCCTTCATATAGAAAGGATGTCCCCCCACCCACCCACCCATTCAGAAAGATGAGGCTTTCATTCACTCATTCAACAAATAGTTACCAAACAAGTACTAGTGCCAAACACTGGGGACTCAGGGGTGATTAAAAAAAAAAGACAAAAATTCATGTCCATGGACTTTTACACTCCAGTGGGGAGAGACAGACAATAAACAAAATAAATAATAAGCCCTTCTCTGGCTCTACATCAGCCTATTTCAACCACATTGTTCCTTGAGGCCACAAAGATTATGGTGTCTACTGACTTTGGGCTGGTTGGGATCTTGTTTCTAGTCATTTTCTCTGCTACTTTTCCTTCTTACTGGTTATCTCTGCTCCAAGGGTTTTTCTTTGCTACTACATCCAATTCCAGAAATGTCTGCAATGTAATGAGTTTCTGCTAAAAACAGTACTACCCCCAGCAAGGCCCATTAAACACACAGAGATGCAGAGACTGGAAAAGAGCCACTGTTTATTACATTTCAAGAAGAAATAAGCTGGGGTTGTACATTATTTATGAACTGTTTATGATGTCATCCAACACTAACATAAACACAGACTGACAAAACCTAATAAACACTCTTCCCTCCACCACTTCACTGTTCAACTCTTCTAATTGAGAGTTCGGGTTTTCAGTTTTTCACTCTTTAACCTTTTATGATACTGATTGACCCAGTAATATGCTAATCAATCCTCTCGCCAGATCTCATTACATAGCCAGTTAAATACAATAAATCATACATTCAAGATGTAAAAAGATAACACCTATTTTTGAAACAACTTTGTTAGGAAGCAAAGTTATTAAACTTTATTGGGCTCTGCAAATAAATTTGGTTGGGGTGAAGGCTCTAAGCTCTGAACTCCAAAGCTAAATTTCTAATTTGGCTTTTTTTTTTGAAGTGCTGGAGTTCCTGTCTATTTTAACACGCCTGGTGTGAAGATAAGTCTTTGCAGATTTAGAGATAAGTGAACATTGCTTTGGAAGAATTTGCACTTTATCTTTTTGATAAGTGTCTTTTAAGAACAATAAAGAGATTTATTTCTGTCAGGTAGTAATGAAAATATTATGAAGGCCCTTACCACTTTGATATTTCATGAAAGGCATGGTGTATCTATGGCAGTTGAAGCCTGAAAAAAGAGGAACTGGACAGTGTCTACTGAGTTGAGCAACAGCTAGTAGGGCAAGGAGGGGAGCAGAAGGGAGATGACATATCCTCTGTTTAGCTTTTCCTAATAGACAACGTATTTAGAAAAATCAAAATAACCATATATGCAAGAGAATGTCTATCTAAAAGAATTCATTTTATGGCATTTTTTATAGTTCTAGTACAAAGGGCAACCGTTTTTCAGGTTATAATTCTGTACTAAGAACTCTGCTTTATTGAAAACATGAGCTTGTCATAAAATGTTAACTGTAAATTTATCCTGACTATAAAATTAAGCATGTTATTTATTTATGATAGAGAAGCTACCAATGACCAGTAAACTATTCAGGAGTTGGAAATGGGAGAGTAAATGTCATTCTAAAGAATGAATTTGGGGGCGCCTGGGTGGCTCAGTCGGTTAAGTGTCTGCCTTCGGCTCAGGTCATGATCTCAGGGTCCTGGGATCGAGTCCCACACCCGGCTCCCTGCTCAGCGGGGAGTCTGCTTCTCCCTCTCCCTCTGCCTCCCCCCTCTCCCGCTCTCTCGCTCATTCTGTCTCTCCCTCTCCCTCAAATAAATAAATAAAATCTTTTTATAAAAAAAGAATGAATTTGTTCAAAATTATCTCTCTCTTCTGGGACACGAATTTTCAAAACACAGTAAGAGTTGATGTAAGTCAGCGCTATCCACCCTGCTGCCCATGACTATGAGGTACAGGTCCACAACAGGATAGAAGAGGAACTGAGACAATGTGTTTCTAAACGTCTACAGTTATTTGGAAGTGTAATTTTATGTCTGTTTAATCTAATAAAAACTATGGACTTGTCCTATTTATTTTGTATATTTCATTTTTCTATTAATTTATTTTACAAAAGTATCTCTCTGAAGAGTACAGAAATGAAAAATAAAGAAAATGAAGAGAAAGGACACACCCTCACCAAAGCTAGAAAACAAACAGAAAAATACCAAAGAAACAAAAAGAGCAGCTGTGGGGAAATGGAGTTTTGGCTTTTTTTCCTTTAATCTGTAAAGGAAAGTTTTTGATAAAAATTCTGTCACAGAGGTTAAGACAACTTCTTGGAGGACTTTTTTTTTTTTAATTTCCTTCCTCCTCTCCAGTCCGATATCCTTTAGAGTATAGGTATCTCGCTCTAGCATTGATTCGATTGGGTCAAATATATTGCTTCCATTGGCTTCAATAAAGCAGTGGGGTTTTTTTTTCATTTTATTTCATTTGTTAATAATCTCAACAACTTTCCTTTAATTTTTTCACATAGGCACATATTTCTAATAGAAGTTTAGGACTTAACTACAGCCAATTTCATATCCTTGGTATTACAGTAGGTAATTGGTTGTTTATCTCTCTTTTTCACTCCTGCCACACATTTATCCATACTCAGTGAGTGTCAGTTGCAAAATGTGGCTGCTCTTTGTCAAGCTTTCTTTTCATAGGCTTTCGGTGGGTTAGCATTGGAACTAATGGAAAAATTGTTACAGCCAAAAGACGATACTCCTACCACCATCACATCAGCTTCCTGACAGAGGCAAACAGTTATACATGTTGTTCGCACCTCTTCTCCATCCTTGTGTATTGCCACAGCTGTCTGGATGTGGCAAGTATATTCAGGGAGCAAAGGAAAACAAGTGAGGAAGGCTAAATATTTCCCACCCTGTGAAATAATCAAGTTCTTTACCTAATGAGCAAATTCCTATTGTAGAAAGGACAAGTAGAAGTTAAAAGTCTAAAGGACAACTAAGAGAAACACCCTGAGACAGCAGATCCTAATATATGAAAACTCAGGGAAAAAAATCTACCCATAGTTTTTCCCCACTTTGTTTAAAAAATGCTCTAGATTGGCTTTACTCTTTTTTTCTGTTTTAAAACCTATTTTTGTTTTTTATTTTTTATGTATTTTTTCAAGTTGTTTTAATTCCAGTTAACAGTGTTATATTAGTTTCAGGTGTATAATATTGTGATCAACACTTCCATACAACACACCTGGTATTCATCACACCAAGTGTACTCCTTAATCCCCATCACCTGTTTCACCCATTCCCCCACACACACACCCACCTCCTCTCTGATAACCAACCATCAGTTTGTTCTCTATAGTTAAGAGTCAGTATCATGACTTGTCCCTCTCTCTTTTTCTCCTTTGCTTGTTTGTTTTGTTTCTTAAATGGTTAGCTTTACTCTTGAGCACAGGAAGAATTCCACAGGCTTTCAAAAGGCAATTCTTTAGTATTGGCAATAAAGAAGACTGAGCTGCTGATACAACAACATGGATGAATTTCAGAAATACTATGCAAGTTAAAGAAGCCAGACACAAAAGAGTATACACGGATTGAATTCATTTATATGAAGATCTACCAAAAAAACAAAACTGATCTCAGTAGTGAAACACATCACCATAATGAGTACGTCCTGAATGTGAGGGGTATAAGTAGGTGCTTAGTAGAATAATTAGAATAAAATAATTAGAATAGTAGAATAAGTAGAATTTTTTGGAGTCATGGTAATATTCAATATCTTGATAGGAGTTTGGATCATACCTGTGCATGCATTTGTCAAACCTCACCAAATGGTATGCTTGAGATGTATGCATTTCCCTGCGTATAAAATGCACCTTAAAAATAGGAACATAACAAGTATAAAACCCATTAATTATATGCATGGTGAAGTGTCTAGAATTAAGTGTACAAACATCTATAACTCCCTTTGAAATTTCATTTAAAATCTGAGATAGATTGCTGGGTAGATAGAGATAGGGACAGATGGATAGATAATGTGATTAAGCAAACATAGCAAAATATTAATTGTAGAATCAAGATGAGGACTATGGGTACTCACCATACAATCTTTTCAACCCTTCTGTATATTTGAAATTTTTTCATAATAAAAGGTTTGTTGGCAGAAAAGCAGTATTTTCCTCTCTGAGCCCAAATGTATCTCCCCAAAACTCTGTCAGGTCCTCTGAAATGGCCCCCATTAAGTACTACAAGACTTGTTAGATCATTTTCCAGTATCTTGAAATGAAAACTTCAGGTGGGATGAAAAAAAAAATACTGAGAAGAAGAAACCCCATGATTAAACAACCATTCATATACCTGGTACTGGCAATATCTCGTTTAATTCTTGAGAGAACTTCTTAAATTAGGTATTGTTTTGTAAGATCATGTTTTTAGTAACAATAGCCACTTAAGTTCTATGGTCACTTAAAAGAAAACAGAAATTAGTGTTTCATACAACACTATAGATTTTATTAATGCCTTGACGGCTTTGTGGGCAATAGGGACAAAAAAAATTAAAAAGCTCCCAAATAAACATTCTGAAGAATCATTTTAAAAAGAGAAAAACACCTTCCCCATCTTTCCATCATAATGCAATCCCTTCTCTTTGATAGGTAAGTCTTAAGAGGCCCTTTTCTGTCTGCTGGTGAGCCTCAGCAATGCACAACACTTAAGCCAACATCTTGGTGCTCAAGGAGCCTAGTCAAGCCAAGTATTGATCTTTAAGATACAGAATTGCAATTGCACGATGTCTTTCCTCTGTCCCTACCTTAGACCCTGGAGAACCGCAACTGGCTCCAAGCAAAGGAGCAAAAGGAATGGAAGGAGTGATGTTCTGTGAAAAAAACAATTTGGTTTGGGAGATAAAATGTCACATTCTTGGCTTAAGCTACTAAAACTAGGGTAAAGGATAGATTCTGAAGTTCATAGCTCTCCAAGTTGGATCTCTAGAAGTGTTCACCTCCTTCCACTTTAAGCTCATAAAGAGGTTTCACACAGAAATTTACAGAGAAATCAGTTTAGAGAGCTTATGGACTTGCCCAGAGCCACATAGCTAGCTTAGGGAACCAAAGCCCAAACACTGACTGGTTCTCCTCTGCACCAAGTCTGGAGCTACACAGCGTGAACTGGTTTACTAGAGCAGTTTCTAGATACGTTGCTGAAAACTGAGCACTGAGAACAAGAGCGGCCTTCCCCGGAAGAAAAACAACAACAACAACAACACGGGAACGTGAAGCCCTCCCTGGAGATCGCAGGACCAGATGGAGCGTCCGGAGAGCCAGGCGCACAATGAGAGAGAAAACATCAGAAAAGGCCTAAAAAGGAAAAGAGGAAGGCATCAAAAATCAACATCACCCATTTTCCAGTTACACATTATTCTAACTGGTTATTTCCACAGCAGAAATTGGGTTACTATATACTGCAGTTTGTCCTGGGTGGTCCTGGTGTGTTCCTCTTGTCCTGTGGATTATAAATTTCAGGGACACCTTTAGAAAGCAGAGATTTATACTGAGAAATGATTCATTAGAAAAAAAAATGTGTCTTATGAGAAGGGGCCTTTTTTTAAGCTGAACGTGATTGTAATTAAATTGTAGCCAAAACTATTTTGTGTAGCTACCTTCTTAATAACCCCACTGTTGACTCATTGGCTTATTACCTTTTAGAGAAGCAATCCAATTCGGATGACATTTTATGGAGAAGCTTTGAGTTCACAGAAATTTTGCTCTTCTTCTTTCAAAAAGCGGACTCTCTGGTCTAGGCATATTGCCCAGATTCCCAGGTAATTTTTCCCCATCTATCATACTTACATTATTATATAAATGTCTATTTCATGTTCAATATGAATTTTCATTTATACTTTCAAATATGATATGAAATTTGTTTAAGGAATGGGAAACCATTATCTCTGGTTCTTAAATTTTAGTCCCCAATTTACTTTGTACTTACGTCTTGTTTTATATATGTGGTGAAACACAGAGTCACGATGTTTTAAAGATGAAATAGACTGAAGGAAATCTCATTTAACTCCCTGCAAAAGCTAGATAACGTTTCTAAGTTTGTTGAACTATTACGTAGTGACAGTTTATTACAAGCCATTTATGCTTCGTCCAACTGCTACAAAGATGTGTGTTATCTGCATCATGCAAAAGGATTCCTCTGGCAGAGTTCAAAATAAATTCGGATTGTGTATGCCATGTCACTGATAAGACTGATAGATGGAGGAAGGAAATGTGGGTGTCTCTCCACCTAAGGAATCTTAGTAGGAACTGGAGCCTCTCTCCTGTGTACATCACAGCATCAACTAACTATATAACCTTGGACACAACTGAGGTCTCTAGACCTCAGTTCCCTTATTTGTAGAATTAAGAGGTTGGGTTGAAGACCCCCTTCCCAGCTGTGAAACAATATAATATTTGGATCACAATTTGAAAAAAAAATCATTCACATATCTTAAGCCTTTTGAATCTTAAACAACAAAAAATGTAAATATAACTTTAGGACATACTGAATGCTCACTGTGATCAAACACTACGTAAGTACTTTCCTTATGTTGCAGCATTTGATATTTAAACTAATCCTGTGAAGAAGCTGAGGAGGAAAGACATACCTAAGGATAAGATGCTGAAGAACAAAATAGAATGAAGAGATTTAGAAAATCATCCAAGACCATATAATTACTAAGTGGCAGCACCAAGGGTCAAGGCCAGGCCTCTCAATTTTACACCACATATTACTAATCAAAATGATATCCTGCCTCCCCTCTCCTCCATTCCCCAGTTGGGACTCCAAAGAACAGCTATCTGTTGCTTTGACACTAAATAACTAAATTAACGTTGACAAGACTTTTCTACCTGGGCCCCAGTTTCCTAATTTTTAAGTGACAGACTCAACAAGATGTCTTCCAAGATCTAACCATTTTTTTATTCCATGGCAATCATTTGACTGCCTACCATGTCTAACCTCAAGTCCCTCTCTGATTCCCGTAAAAACATGACTTAAGAATTGTTACATAAATCACAGCACATGGGTGGCTTCCTCAGTTAAATGTCCAACTCTTGATTTCAGCTCAGGTCATAATCTCAGGGTCATGGGATCGAGCCCCATGTAGGGCTCCGCACTGAGCTCGTCCCTCTCCCTCTCCCCACTTGCTCTCACTCTCTCAAATAAATAAATAAAATCTTAAAAAAAAGAAGTTGTATGAATCACTTCCTTATTACAATGACCCAAGCAAATAAGTAATAGTAGTTCAAAACTGGTTATCTATAGGCAAAATGGAGAAGAGTGAAGAAATTTGAAAGAGATTCAGGAAAAACAAAGTCTACAGAATTCAGTTACAGATTGGCAATAGAGCCTGAGAGAAATGGGAGGAGGACCCTTGGGTTTCTTGCTTTTATAAAAGGCTGATATCGTGTGATTCACAGTTGGCCAAGAGTATCTGGTAAAGAAACAAGAGTATTTAGTATAGACCTAATTTTCAATTTCATAGTTAAAAATTTGCATCTAATACAAGATTTGCTACTGGTCCTTCACAGTGAACGAACAGCAGTTCTCGTGGAAAAATATACTTGCATAAAAATCTGCAGAAATAAAGCAGTAAGGGGACCTATGAAATAAGAAAGAAAAGGTGTCTTAGTCCTTTCTCCTCTATCTATAGACATGATTATATAAATAGATATAGATCACATATACATGTCAGAGATCCATGATCAGAACCCTATGCACATAGTTCCTGCTCTCAATCTAGAATCTCTCTACACCTCAGCCATCCTCATGTGCTGAGTATGTTCTTTGAATCTGGGACAGACTCACTCCCAGGCTGTCATGAAAGAAACGGGATTAAAATTTCACTAATGATGGGCACTTATTGGTGCTTGCCTTTTCTTCCACACAGCTCAGCCTACATGTTTCAGATGTCAGTTCATAATCTCAAATCTGTTTTCATGGGATGATGTTCTGTTGAGGAATGTGCAAGAGGAATACGATGGTTGGCCCTCTATGACACTCAAAAAATAGGAAAATCTCATAATAATGATAATCCTGCCAAAATCCCTAAGTATCTATTTCAGAATTTCTCCATAAAATTCTCCATGAACATTTTTCTTCAATTCCATTCTCTTACTACATCCTTTATTTGGGCCAGGCATAATGTAATAATTAATATTCAAACTTTGCAGCTGCTTGGGAAGGAAGGAGGATTTCACTCTGTAATTCAACAGCTGTAATAATTGCTGCTACAGCAGTTCACTATTCCTGATTTTCAGCAAAATAAAGATTCAATACATAGATCATCGTCTCTTAGTTTTCAAATGTCACTTTTGATGGTGTCTGGAGAATATTTTTGAATTATACTTTTTAGAAGTTGTTAACAGGCAGAACCCAGTGGCTTATGATTCTCTTTTCTATAACTGCCAAGGGAGCATTAATACCAGCAGTGGGAAACAACACATAATGTTAACACACACAGTGTCATCGATACAGACATTATTTTCCAAACGTATGTAAATTTATACCATCATCTTGTTTTTTTTGCAATATTCATGTATACCTTTATTATTAATTTTTCTTTAACATAATACATTTATTCAATACATTTATTTATAAAGAAAACTGTATGTGAAAACATTAGTTTTTTTTCAAATATGTACTAAAATAAATTTATACCTACTTGTGTTAGACTGCTTTTAAAGATGGCCCTCATTGATCCCCACCTCCTGACATTCAAGCCCTTGTATAATCCCCTCCTTTTGAGTATGGATTGGACCTAGTGACTTGCTCCTATGAACAGAATACAGCCAAAGTGATGTGATGTCACTTCCATGACACCCAGGCTGAACCCTGACCAGCACAATTAAACCTGAACCTTTAGGAGTGGGACCCAGGGATCAGTACTTCTTTTTAAGGTCCCTCAGTAATTCTACTTGCAGCCAAAGTTGAGAAACACTACCTGAAATTTAGGACTGTGCCAAGGAATGGCCTCTGAGCCTTCTCTTTTCTCTATCAACCATTATTCTTTTGGTGTTCTCATCAGAGAGTTTGACTGCTTTAAGAACCACATAGGTGCCTAAGACTCATATTCTATATATCTATATCTCCAGCATAGATTTCTCCCTTGAAATCCAGACTCCTATACCCAACTACCAACTCAAATGAATACCATTCCAAATAAGCATTTTAAAACTGTGCTCTTGACCTCACCTCCAAATTTGTTCCTCCATTTTCTTCCCCTCAATAATTAACAATCCCACCCTTCAAATACTCGGTGGGGGGGGGGGAATGTGTACCTCATATATAATCAGCAAATCCTGTAGGTTCTATTTTTTTTTTTAAGAGGGATAGAGGGAGTAAGGGGGAGAGGGGCTGAGAGAGAATCTTAAGCAGGCTCTAGGCCCAGCACAGAGCTCAACACTGAGCTTGATCTCACAACCTTGAGATCATGACCTGAGCTGAAATCAACAGTCAAAGGCTTAACTGACTGAGCCACCCAGGTGCCACAATGTAGGTTCCATTTTTAAAATATATCCATAATTCAACCTTCTCCTGTCACCTCCACTACTATCACCCAAGCCCAAACCAGTTATATATCTCTTGATATACAGCAAAAGCCTTTTACCTTCTACCAAGCTATCAGCAGCTTTTACCTGCCTCCATTGCTTCCTTTCTTTCTCCTTACACTCTATGATCCACACTGCTACCACAGCAATCCTTTTAAAATATGTTAAATCATTGTACTTATGAGATCAATGGTTTCCACTCACTAAGAGTAAGTCAAAACCATTACAGTGAGGAATAAGAACCTATAAGATCTACTTTTCCCAACTGTGACCTCCGTGACCTTATCTTCTATTACATAACTCCAGCCACACTGGCCAACTTGACATTTACCACACACTCCAGGTTTACTGCCACCTCATCGCCTTTGCATTCTACGGTCATACTGCATGAAACGCTTATCATTCAGAAATCTTTGTGGGCATTCCCTTATTGTCTTCTAATCTCTGCTCAAGTGTCACCTTCTTGGTGAAGACTTCACAGACCCTATTTAAAGCTGCAAACCCCCCATTTGATCCTTTCTCACTTACTTTTTCTTAATAGTTCTTATCACTATTTAAACATGCATACACACATACAAACACACACAGCTGTGTGTGTGTCTATGTATACACACTGTTGGAGAGAAATAATTTTCTCTACCCTTGAAGGTTCTTCTGCCTGGTCTAAAAATTAAACTGACACAAGACAGACTAACTGGAGAAAATCACATTTAATTACTTATATATGGGGAAGCCACATAAACACGAGAGATTCCAAAGACAGGCAAAATGAGGTGTGTATGTTATTCTAGACTAAGGGGTAGGGGGTGGGGGCCTGGGACTTCAAAGAGAAGAAAGGAAATTCACAGGAAGAGGAAAGAGAAACATTTGGGAAACAAATGTTCACTGGGCCATCCAGAAACAATGGGACATAGGACTTTGATCAAACGAGGCTCCCTCCTCTTTATCACACCTAGTTCATATTATACTGTCATTATCTGTGGTGACAGCTCCTGCCTTGGAGCAGTTCCTCTGTCTAAAGACTTTTAGGTGGTTAGGTGGGGAGGCAAAAAAAAAAAAAAAAAAAAAAAAAAATCATGAGTCTTCTGTTTCTTAAAAATAATCAGCCTAGAATAAGCCACAAGCCAAAGAGGCACATTTTGGGGTAACAGATTTTGCTCCCTTACAACACACATATAGACATACCCATCAATATTGTCTGCCTCTGTCCACAAGAATGTAGAATCCTTAAGATAAGAGATTACTGTCTGCTTTGTTTGCTGTCCGTTTTGTTCACCAGAACAGTGCTTGACATACAGTAAGCACTTTATTAGTATTTGCTGTATTTTTAGTGATAAATCTTGTTTGCTGCAGGAAAAACAAATGTGATAAACATAATTTTGCCATTCCCCTAAAGAATGGCAATTACACAAACCGGGGGGGGGGTGGTATTTTAGAATTTACAGATAGATTTTATTACGTTCTATTCAGAATCATTCATGAGTTTTTATTAAGTCTTTCATTTGAGACTGTGGCCATAGATTTTGGGACAACTTCTCATTCTCATAGATGTACTATATTATATTCTTCTGCCACAGTTTACATTGCTAGGGTCATCCATGAAGTCAGGCATTAAAATAAATCTATATAAATGTTTAATTACAACCAACGTCCCATTCCTGTCTAGTGAAGTACATGTTTTTATACAGTAAAGAAAAACGATAACAGCCACATACTTTAATATTAATCACCATTGATTCTTTTGGGTCCCTTACTTGTCAGTAACATCATTTTTCAACCTGATATGGTTGTACTCCAAGTAACTAAGCCATCACCTAAAAACCCACTGCTATTTTTCAAGGTTATAATCTTTAAAAATTAACTAATTAAACTTCTACCAAGCTATTAGCTAAGTCAAGGGGATTGGTTTCTTATTCATTTAAATGGTATTTCTCATTCTGTAGATTAATGTTTAATAAGAACATAAGCCCTTTCTCATCTGAAAGACAAATTTTGTGATAGAATGTTGTCAAAAATCTATTTTAACATATAGTTAAGTGGTGGTTTGTACTGATAGGTTAGAAAAAAATTTTCTCAAGATAAATTATTCTGAATAAAAGAGGTTGATGGAATGCCTGTATCTTTGCAAACAAAGAGAACTCATTTATAATATGATAATGGTTACAATTTAGGTAATGCTAAACATATATCAAGAACTTCATACATATTTACTCATATATCCCACACAATATTCTATGACATGAGTCTTATTATCCCATCTTATAACAACAACAACAAAACAAAAAACAAGACTTGCCAAGATCACACAGCCCATATGATATCAAGATTCCAACGAGTTTTCTTTCCAAACTGCTTATCCTTAGGCACTATGTTAATTTCATTGTCAAAATACAAATAATTCAAAAACAGCTAAGGACAGACTTGCTTACTCAAAGTAAAATGTATGATTATGCTGTTATTAGAATGATTTAGGCCAAAAAATTCCCCACTAATTTAAAGATTTTGAGTCTCTGCATAATTGAAGATGCCACAATCCAAGCAAAATCAGCCTTGAATTTGGGCACTATTTCAAATCAACTACTTTGGTGTCTTGCAAAAGGCATTTGTAGTGACATCTCCATTTGTAGTGACAATGTCTTTGCCATGAGGCTTTCAGATCCTGGATATGATTTTTGACAGAATTCGATCTGAATCTCCCATTGACTCAACTTCCTAGTAGTATCTTCCTTGGTACTTCTCTCACCTTTTCCTTTCTCATTTTAACGTTTATGAAGCCAGAGTCAGTTGCAGTAGCAACAAAGAATTGGAGTTTTGAAAGCACATTTGAAGTGGGACTAATTTTTCCCATCATGTGGTTATCAGTTGAGAGTAACAGACTGACAGAATGAAGCAGGTGGGCATTTTGTTTGGCACTACCAATCTCACCTGCATGTGGGTCCATAAATTTAAGGCCCCATTCTTACTAACAACACAGGTTTGTGAGGGTAAGAATTTATACCAGAAAAACAAAACACAGAAAAAAAAAAACAATTCCTTCTAAAAGATTTCTATCAACCACAGAGATTGGTGTATGGTTGTCACTGAGCTCTGGGAGGCTTTATCACAAAGAATGCTGAGGTCTTAAAGGAGGAAGCCAGGTTCAAAACAGAAAGAACTGTGACCTGGCCAAAGGGTTGGACCCCAAGGCAGTAGCCAGGAACCCAGTATTCTGATAGCGTTCAAAGAAGCATAGTGTCTCCAATCAAATGCATTGGTACAAGGTGAAGCATCCCAAGAAGGTTTAGCTGTCCTTGTCTCACGGTTTTTATAGAAGGAAGTTCTTCCTTATCATAGAAAGTATTACAACCTAACAACAACAATAACAACATGAAGTATTTCCCATGTGCCAGATACTTGACTACATGAATTATCTCATTAAAGGCTCACAACAGAGCTCTGAGCTAAGTATGGATAATATCTCATTTTACAGATAAAGAAGCCAAAAGAGCTTGTCTAAATTTATAGAACAAGGAAGTAATAGAGGCAGACTTTCAAATGAGGCTATATGACTCCAGAGCCGAACAATATACTCCATGATAGTATACTATCCTTTTTCATTACCATCACCAGATTCACAGCATCTGGCAACAAGCCTAATAAGGATTCAAGAAAGATCAACTGAACACAAATGACAGAGACAATATCCGGACCATAATAACAGGTAAAGCGTCAAACCTTCGTTCCTTTAAATAACTTAATTCCACTACTGAGCAAGAAGAAAAAAGGCTAAATGTATACTAACATAATATACCCAGAGACCACCTCAAGACCAGGGGTTGGCAAACTTTCCATAAAAGGCCTGAGAGTAAGTGCTTTAGGCTTTGCAGGCAATAGAGATCTCTGTAGCACTCAATTCTGACATTGTAAGGAGAAGCCAGCAATAAACAATACATAAATTAATAAAATTTTATTTATGGACACTAAAATTTGAATTTCATATAACTTCCACAGGTCATGAAATATTATCCTACTTTTGATTTTTTTCAACTATTGAGTAATGTAAAATTCAACCTCAGCTTGTGGGCCATATATACATAAGCCAGGCAGCAGTCTGGAGTTAGCACATGGGCTATAGTTGGCTGGCCCCTACTTTAAATCACTTTTGCAGTCTCCTTATACATGGTAAGATTTTGAAAAACAACAGAGATGTAAATCTGAATACAATGAGTCACCCAAACATGCGGTGTTGTTTTGGGGGTTTTTGGTAAGAAATGACATACAGAAAGTAGAGACATTTAAACCTCAGAGTTGTGAAAGATGAACGAGGCAAGGAGCAAAGAGGTGGTAAAAATGAGAGGAAGAATTCTGGCGTCCACTTAACCAGCAGGAATTATGTCATTTATAAGATAATGAGAGAGACAAGAGAACACTTATTTTAAGCATCAGACACATTCAGAAACAGGTCAGAAAGATAACATCGGTCACCTAAGGCCTAACTAGACTCCTTCAGCCAAGATGGCAATTAAATGATCCTTTTTAAATGAGCTAATTCAAATTCTTCATGCTTGGCCGTTAAAATGTACCTCAATAGTTAAAATGTATATAAGAAGAAAGACGACAGATCTGGGTGTTCTATTTTCCATCTACATCAGAAGACTGAAGAGGCCTCCATTTCTGTCAAGCCAGATTTTTCTCCCTTTCTTTTCAAAAGAATTTCTGCACCCAGCCCAGAAGGCTGACAAGAGCAGGGGAAACCGCCCCTGCCCTCCCCACCCCCCAGGTAGGACCGAGGCACAACCTATTAACCTATCCACCACCTCATCCCCCACTCCCCATCCACCTGCCAGATCCTTCTCCCTGTCCTCACAAAAGCTAACCGAGCCCCTCCCTCTCTCTAGCTTTCCTCTCTGTTAATGACCTTGTTGCTGTTTCACAGAGAAACTGGAGCTGTCAGGAGGCAGAGCCTTCAACTTCCTGCCCTCTCAAGGACAAACCTCAGGATCTAGTGCTTGCTCCTCCTTTCAAGTCTCAGAAGCTGAAATATTCCTTTGTCTTGTTTCAGGCTAGTCCCTCCCCTGAGATCTCCACCCACCCACCCCTCCCATCTGGAACAAGGACTTTGTTCCATCTCTCCTACCCCGTCTTCTACATTTGCAAATGTCCCCTCTTTCCCTGCTCCTTCTGCACAGTCTGTAAACACACCCGGCTCTCTCTCTGGTTGTAAACAAATTCATGAACCTGGATCCTCACCACCGGTGTTGGCCTCCAGCTTCCCTGTTACCTCACGTAGCCTTCATGCCCAGTCCCTCAGAACGTTCAACCTTCTGTCCACATCCTCACCTCCCATTCACTCACCAGGTCCCCCACGGTCCCGGCCCACCATGGCCCAGAAACATCTAGGGCAAATATTTCCAAGAACCTTTCCTCCCCTGCATTAAAGGTATAATTTCATTGTTATGTTCATGGAAAACTATAAACATAATCCCCTATATTTTTAATTCTTAGGTTTAGTTTTACTATTTTTAAATTCTCATTAAATAATTTCAAACTGAAAATTATGTTTTCACGGGATCCTCATAAAACCTCTAGTAAAATGTTATCCAATGAGAATGCAGTAAGTCCATTTCCACGTGTTTAAGATAAGTTGGGGTCTAAGTTAACCCAAATTTGGTTCACACTAGTTTTACCACAAGAGACACTCAATCACTCATAACAGCAGTGCTTCAAACACAACGCAAACAAAACACATTGGTTTATTTTCTCGTTTTTTAAAATTCTTCATTTTTCTGGGTTTTTTTTCAGTAATAATTATAATTCATAATGCAGGAATTAAAAGCCTTTCCATACTCTTACCTCCCCAAAACAGCTCTTATTTTAATTGCCACAAAGCTGCCTAGACCTTCATCCATAAAGAACATATGTATATGTATGCATGCATAACCTGGTTAAAAATTCTAATTCTTTTCGGGTCTCATTTTATCTAACATCTTCTTAACATCTGACACAATTGATTCTTCTCTTTTCTTGCCACATTCCTCTTATTCAATGGAATTAATCTTAAACTACTAAACTTCTTTCCTTTAGCCCCATATTTCAAACACTGACCAAAATCTGCCAAAGCTACCTCCTGACTATTCCTCTTATGTACCATATCCCAAGAAATTAGTTTAGGCAGTCACGTTATCTCAGCCGGACAGCTTCATTGAACTTCTCACTGGTTTCCCTGCTTCTGTTCTTGTCCCTAATATATAGTTCCCACTGCCACAAACACAATATTTTTTCCAATGAAATATGATCATGTCACTTCTCCAGTTGAAGTGCTCCTATGACCTCCTCATACCTACAGGATGAAGTTCATACTTCCCAACACAAAATATCAGATCACATGTGATCCGGCCCCCATCTAACTTGTCAACGTTAGCTTTCACCAAGCCAACCTCTCATTAATCATGATCTAGCAAAATGAAACTGGAGTCCTTTGAACTTGCTCCTTCTACCTGGACTGCCACGATCATATCCTCCCCTAACTCTACAGCCCGTGCAAGACAACTTACCATTCTTTTCTTTTTATTATTATGTTATATTAGTCACCATACATTACATCATTCGTTTTTGGTGTAGTGTTCCATGATTCATTGTTTGCGTATAACACCAGTGCTCCATTCAGTACGTGCCCTCTTTAATACCCATCACCGGGCTAACCCATCCCCCCACCCGCCTCCCCTCTAGAACCCTCAGTTTGTTTCTCAGAGTCCATAGTCTCTAATGATTCGTCTCCTCCCCCAACTTCCCCCCTTTCATTTTTCCCTTCCTCCTATCTTCTTTTTTTTTTTTTTTAACATAAAACGTATTATTTGTTTCAGAGGTACAAGTCTGTGAGTCATCAGTCTTACACAATTCACAGCGCTCACCATAGCACATACCCTCCCCAATGTCCATCACCAGCCACCCCATCCCTCCCACCCCCCACCACTCCAACAACCCTCAGATTGTTTCCTGAGATTAAGAGTGTCATATGGTTTGTCGCCCTCTCTGGTTTCATCTTCTTTTATTTATTCTTCATTCCCCTATGATCTGTCTTGTTTCTCAAATTCTTTATATCAGTGAGATCATATGACACTTGTGTTCCTCCGACTGACTTATTTCACTTAGCATAATACCCTCTCATTCCATCCATGTCATTGCAAATGGTGAGATGTTGTGTTGTTTTTTTTTTTTTGATGGCTACATAATAATCCACTGTATTTATATACAACCCCTTCTTTATCCATTCATCTGTTGATGGACATCTTGGTCTTTCCATAGTTTGGCTATTGTGGACATTGCCGCTATAAACATTGGGGTGCACATACCCCTTCGCATCACTACATTTGTGTCTTTGGGATAAATATCCAGTAGTGCAGTTGCTGGGTCATAGGGTAGCTCTGTTTTCAACTTTTTGAGGAAACTCCATACTGTTTTCCAGAGTGGCTGCACCAGACTTGCATTCCACCAACAATATAGGAGGGTTCCCCTTTCTCTGCATCTTCGCCAACATCTGTCGTTTCCTGACTTGCTAATTTTAGCCATTCTGACGGGTGTGAGGTGGTATCTCATTGAGGTTTTGATTTCGATTTCCCTGATGCCGAGCGATGTTGAGCACTTTCTCATGTGTCTGATGGCCATTTGAATGTCTTCTTTGCAAAAATATCTGTTCATGTCTTCTGCCCATTTCTTGATTGGATTATATGTTCTTAGGGTGTTGAGTTTGATAAGTTCTTTATAGATTTGGGATACTAGCCCTTTATCTGATATGTCATGTGCAATTATCATCTCCCATTCTGTCAGTTGTCTTTTGGTTTTGTTGACTGTTTCCTTTGCTGGGCAAAAGCTCTTTATCTTGAAGAAGTCCCAATAGTTCATTTTTGCCCTTGCTTCCCTTGCCTTTGGCGATGTTTCTAGGAAGAAGTTGCTGCGGCTGAGGTCGAAGAGGTTACTGCCTGTGTTCTCCTTTAGGATTTTGATGGATTCTTGTCTCACATTTTGGTCTTTCATCCATTTGGAGTCTATTTTTGTGTGTGGTGTAAGGAAATGGTCCAGTTTCATTCTTCTGCATGTGGCCGTCCAATTTTCCCAACACCATTTGTTGAAGGGACTGTCTTTTTTCCATCGGACATTCTTTCCTGCTTTGTCAAAGATTAGTTGACCAGAGAGCTGAGGGTCCATTTCTGGGCTCTCTAGTCTGTTCCATTGATCGATGTGTCTGTTTTTCTGCCAGTACCATACTGTCTTGATGATGACAGCTTTGTAATAGAGCTGGAAGTCCGGAATTGTGATGTCACCAGCTTTGCTTTTCGTTTCAACATTTCTCTGGCTATTCGGGGTCTTTCCTGGTTCCAAACAAATTTTAGGATTATTTGTTCCATTGCTTTGAAAAAAGTGTATGGTGTTTGATAGGGATTGCATTAAATGTGTAGATTGCTCTAGGTAGCATAGACATCTTCACAATATTTGTTCTTCCAATCCATGAGCATGGAACGTTTTTCCATTTCTTTGTGTCTTCCTCAATTTCTTTCATGAGTATTCTATAGATTTCTGAGTACAAATTCTTTGCCTCTTTGGTTAGATTTATTCCTAGGTATCTTATGGTTTTGGGTGCAATTGTAAATTGGATCGACTCCTTCATTTCTTTTTCTTCTGTCTTGTTGTTGGTGTAAAGAAATGCCACTGATTTCTGTGCATTGATTTTATATCCTGCCACTTTACTGAATTCCTGTATGAGTTCTAACAGTTTTGGGGTGGAGTCTTTTGGGTTTTCCACATAAAGTATCATATCATCTGCAAAGAGTGAGAGCTTGACTTCTTCTTTGCCAATTCTGATGCCTTTTATTTCTTTTTGTTGTCTGAGTGCTGTGGCTAGGATGTAGTGTACATCCTAGTACTATGTTGATTAGCAGTGGTGATAGTGGACATTCTTGCCATGTTCCTGACCTTAGGGGTAAAGCTCTCAGTTTTTCCCCATTGAGAATGATATTTGCTGTGGGTTTTTCTTAGATGGCTTTTAAGATATTGAAGTATGTACCCTCTATCCCTACACTCTGAAGAGTTTTAATCAAGAAAGGATGCTGTACTTTCTCAAATGCTTTTTCTGCATCTATTGAGAGGATCATATGGTTCTTGTCCTTTCTTTTATTAATATATTGTATCACATTGATTGATTTGCGGATGTTGAACCAACCTTGCAGCCCAGGGATAAATCCCACTCGGTCGTGGTGAATAATCCTTTTAATGTACTGTTGGATCCTATTGGCTAGTATTTTGGTGAGAATTTTCATCTCTGTTCATCAGGGATATTAGTCTATATTTCTCCTTTTTGATGGGGTCTTTGTCTGGTTTTGGAATCAAGGTAATGCTGGCCTCATAAAATGAGTTTGGAAGTTTTCCTTCCATTTCTATTTTCTGGAACAGTTTCAGAAGAATGGGTATTAATTCTTCTTTAAATATTTGGTAGAAATCCCCTGGGAAGCCATCGGGTCCTGGGCTCTTGTTTGTTGGGAGATTTTTGATGACTGCTTCCATTTCCTTAGTGGTTATGTGTCTGTTAAGGTTTTCTATTTCTTCCTGGTTCAGTTCTGGTACTTTATACTTCTATAGGAATACAGCCATTTCTTCCAGATTGTCTAATTTCCTGGCATATAGTTGCTCACAATATGTTCTTATAATTGTTTGTATTTCTTTGGTGTTGGCTGTGATCGCTCCTCTTTCATTCATGATTTTATTTCTTTGGGTCATTCCTCCTTTCTTTTTGATAAGACTGGCCAGGGGTTTATCAATCTTATTCTTTCAAAGAACCAGCTCCTAGTTTCGTTGATCTGTTCTACTCTTCTTTTGGTTTCTAGTTCATTGATTTCTGCTCTGATCTTTATTATTTCCCTTCTCCTGCTGGGTTTAGGCTTTATTTGCTGTTCTTTCTCCAGCTCCTTTAGGTGTAGGGTTAGGTTGTGTATTTGAGACCTTTCTTGTTTCTTAAGAAAGGCTTGTATTGCTATATACTTTCCTCTTAGGACCGCCTTTGCTGTATCCCAAAGATTTTGAACTGCTGTGTTTTCCTTTTCATTTGTTCCATGAATATTTTTAATTCTTCTTTAATTTCCTGTTTGATCCATTCACTCTTTAGTAGGATGCTCTTTAGTCTCCATGTATTTGAGTTCATTCTGACTTTCCTCTTGTGATTGAGTTCTAGTTTCAAAGCATTGGGTCCAAAAATATGCAGGGAATGATCCCAATCTTTGGTACCGGTTGAGAGCTGACTTGTGACCTAGGGTGTGATCTATTCTGGAGAATGTTCCATGGGCACTAGAGAAGAATGTGTATTCTGTTGCTTTGGGATGGAATGTTCTGAATATGTCTGTGAAGTCCATCTGGTTCTGTGTGTCATTTAAAGCCTCTATTTCCTTGTTGATCTTTTGCTTAGATGATCTGTCCATTTCAGTCAGGGGGTGTTAAAGTCCCCTACTATTATTGTAGTCAATGTGTTTCTTTGATTTTGTTATTAATTGCCTTATATAATTGGCTGCTCCCATGTTAGGGGCATAGATATTTACACTTGTTAGATCTTCTTGTTGGATAGACCCTTTAAGTAGGATATAGTGTCCTTCCTTGTCTCTTATTACAGTGTTTGGTTTAAAATCTAATTTGTCTGATATAAGGATTGCCACCCCAGTTTTCTTTTCATGTCCATTAGCATAGTAAATGGTTTTCTACCCCCTCACTTTCAATCTGGAGGTGTCTTTGGGTCTAAAATGAGTCTCTTGCAGCCACATATCGATGGGTCTTGTTTTTTTAGCCAATCTGATACCCTATGTCTTTTGCTTGGGGCATTTAGCCCATTTACATTCAGGGTAACTATTGAAAGATATGAATTTAGTGGCACTGTATTGACTGTAAGGTGGCTGTTACTGTACATTGTCTCTATTCCTTTATGGTTTATGTTACTTTTAGGCTCTTTCTTTGCTTAGAGGATCCCTTTCAATATTTCTTGTAGGGCTGGTTGGGTGTTTGCAAATTCCTTTAGTTTTTGTTTGTCCTGGAAGTTTTTTATCTCCCCTTCTATTTTCAATGGCAGCCTAGCTGGATATAGTATTCTTGGCTGCGTATTTTTCTCGTTAAGTACGCTGAAGATATCATGCCAGTCCTTTCTGGCCTGCCAGGTCTCTGTGGATAGGTCTGCTGCCAATCTAATGTTTCTACCATTGTAGTTTACAGATCTCTTGTCCCAAGCTGCTTTCAGGATTTTCTCTTTGTCTCTCAGACTTCTAAGTTTTACTATTAGAGGTCGGGGTGTTGACCTATTTTTATTGATTTTCAGGGGGGTTCTCTGTGCCTCCTGGATTTTAATGCCTGTTTCCTTCCCCAAATTAGGGAGGGTCTCTGCTGTAATTTGCCCCAATATACCTTCTGCCCCCCTCTCTCTCTTTCTTCTTCTTCCGGGATCCCAATTATTCTAATATTGTTTTGTCTTATGGTATTACTTATCTCTTGAATTCTGCCCTTGTGATCCAGTAGTTGTTTACCTCTCTTTTTCTCAGCTTCTTTATTTTCCATCATTTGGTCTTCTATATCACTAAATCTCTCTTCTGCCTCATTTATTCTAGCAGTTAGAGCCTCCATTTTTTATTGCACTTCATTAACAGCCTTTCTGATTTCGACTTGGTTAGATTTTAGTTCTTTTATTTCTCCAGAAAGGGTTTCTCTAGTATCTTCCATGCTTTTTTCAAGCCCAGCTAGTATATTTATAATCGTCATTCTGAACTCTTGTTCCGATATCTTACTAATGACCATATTGATTAGGTCCCTGGCAGTCTTGTTCTTTTTTTTTTTTTTTTGAGGTGAGTTTTTCTGTCTTGTAATTTTGTCCAGAGGAGAATAGATGAATGAGAGAGCAAAATGCTAAAAGGGTAACAACGACCTAAGAAAAATATACACTAAATAAATCAGAAGAGACCCAAAACCAGGGGTAAAAGAAAGGGAAAGAAAAATAAAAGAATATGATCAGGCTGGTAAATAGATCAGAGCCATGCACTAGATTTGGGGCATATTTTGGTCTGCTAGAAGAAACTGCCTCCCAAAATTTTAAAGAAAGTAAAACTTAATGCATGTACAAAAATCATGGTAAATATGATGAAGGGATGGAATATGACTGTAAAGATGACAATTATAAAAGATTTTATAAAAGCAATTGATAAGGTAAGAAGTTGGTTGAAAAAAGAAAGAAGAAAAATTTTAAAAAAACAAAAGAAAAAAGGGGGGGAGAGAATGTGATCAGGTAGGAGACTAGAACAAAGCTATACACTAGAGATTTAGGGTATATTTTGGTCTGTTAGAAAAAACTGTATCCCAAAAATTTTAAAGAGAGAAAAACATATATATACAAAAAATGGGGTTAACTACAATGAAGGGATAGACTATGACTCTAAAAATGAAAATTAAAAAAGTTTTTTCAAAAAAGGATTGATAAAATAAGATGTTGGTTGAAAAGGGGAAAAAGAAAAATTCAAAAAAAATAGAAAAAGAAAAAGAATAAAGCAAATTTTAAAAATTAACTTTGAAAGACTAAAGAATCGGGGAGGGGGGGAAGCCATGAATTCTATGCGCTGTATTCCCCTAACATTCTTGGAAGAGCCAAGAACTTGGGGCCCCACTCCTCAGTGAGCCCCCAGAGAAAAGCAGTCAATCACTCCCATCTCCCCGGTCTCTGGCCACACTCCATGCTCACCGGGCCTGTCACCAAGCGTTTCTATCTCTGGCACACGACCCCGTTTGGAGTCTCCAAACCCAGCAGATCCCTGCGGTGCGCTCCCGTGCCGCTCCTCCCGGGGGAGGAAGGGGAGTCTCCCTGGATCTGCTGCTTGTTGGGACCCTGCTGGAAGAGCAGTGGCCCAACTGTGCCACGGATCATGGTTTATGGCAACCCGGAGCTGAGAGCCCACTCCTCGGCTCTGTCTTTGTAAGTGGCTTCCCCGCTCTGATACCTGGGAGCTCTGCCACACTCAGGCACCCCCGGGCTTTCTGTGACCCTGAGGGTCCTGAGACCACACTGTCCCAGCTAGGGTTCCCCCCCCCCCCCCCCCCCCACCGCCACTTAGCCACTGGAGCAACGTCCCTCAGTGGAGCAGACTTCCAAAATTTCCAATTTTGTGCTCTGCTGCTCTACCACTTGCCAGTAGTGGCTGACAGAGGCTCCCTCCCTCCCCATCTGTCCTCCTGAATATCACCTCGGATTCACTTCTCTGCACGTCCTACCTTTCAGAAAGTGGTCACTTTTCTGTTCAGAGAGTTGCTGCTATTCTTTTCTTCAATCTCCTGTTGAGTTTGTAAGTGTTCAGAATGGTTTGATCCCTATTCAGCTGAATTCCTGGGACCAGACAAAATTTAGGTCTCCTACTCCTCCGCCATCTTGCTCCTCCACTGAAGACAACTTACCTTTCAACACTCATCACCATTTTGAGGAATGCTTCCTTTTCCCCTAAACTCTCAGGTAAAACTCGTCATTCTTGCTCTGCAGTTTCTTGTAATTTTCTAAAATTTTAAGCCTATCTGCACCTAATGAATGATAAGCTACTTGAAGGAAAGGACTGAGCCTGAGTTGTTGCTATATCCCTATCAAATTTTCTAGGGATACTGTGTTCATCTCTCTCATAATGGAGACTATTTATTGGGCATCTAGAATGATTTAGATATTATTCCAGACATTTTATATTCATTATCCCATCTAATATTCACAATAATCCCATCTCTACTTTACAGAATTTAAAACTGAGGGATTATATAGTCTAAATAACTCCACCAAAGTTACACAGCTAGTAAATGGGGAGCCAGAATTCAAGTATGGCAGCGCCAACATGGTTTCTTCTCCCACAAAATAGCTCTGACTTAGCATTTAATACTATTAGTATTTATTCTGTCCTATGTGATTTATTCCGAATTTATGCCCCATCGTCAGTAAGAGACAATGGAGCCTTTGGCTCTCCTCTTTTGGCTTGAGAGATTACTCAAGATACAATCTTTCTTTTTACCACATCTGCCTACATAGAAATCAAGAGAGTGAGTACTTCCTTTATAAAGGCAAGACTGTAAATTACCATATTCAAATTATAATTCTAAGGTTCTACCTTTGTCCTGGTTTGGCTCTAGTCTGTTCCCTATGATGTTATCAGAAGAGTAGCTAAGTTTCTGGTACATGAAATATTTGTATTCAATTCATGTCATAATTTTGAAACTTTGAGGTTTGGATGTAGAGTAAGTGAAACCATAGAAATATTGTCTACACATGTACATTTCCATGTTGGACTGTGATACTCCAGTATGGACATTAAATGTATTCATATTTATGGTACAAGAAAAAAGATAAAGAAAGTATTTTTAGGGGCACCTGGGTGGCTCAGTCAGTTAAGCATCTGACTCTTGATTTCAGCTCAGGTCGTGATCTCAGGTTCATGAGATCAAGCCCTAAGTTGGGCTCCGTGCTCAGCTCTGCACTCAGCATGGAATCTGCTTAAGATTCTCTCTCTCCCTCTGGCCCTCCCCCCACTCTCTCTCTCTCTCTTCTTCCCTCTAAAACTACATAAATAATAAATAAAATCTTTTTTAAAAAGTATTTATATTTGCAAATGGGAATTACATACAGAATTGCCCATTTCCAATAATGTGTAATATCAATGTGTCAAGAGAACACCAATTAAGATCTAAGTATAAAATATACTCTGATTTGGGCAAATCCACTTTATTAATAAATATATAGTGAAGTAATTTTCTTTAAAATATAAAATTAAAAAGAAATTAGCAACTGTTCTTTTATTCATAAGAGAAGTTAACTAGGTTGTGTGTGAATAAGAAGTTTGAGACAAGGTAAACTCCATAGTTAAAGAGGGGAAATACTACCACAGACACAGTGGATCTGGTCAAGCCTTACAAAGCAATAGTTGTATGTATGTTATATGTATCAATAAGTTGTGTATATGTAACCTCTTTGTCTCAGGAGTAGCCATTTTATTCTGGAGAGGC
Organism: Callorhinus ursinus; assembly: GCF_003265705.2. NCBI lineage: Eukaryota > Metazoa > Chordata > Mammalia > Carnivora > Otariidae > Callorhinus > Callorhinus ursinus. The sequence goes on along the minus strand of NW_027397074.1, from coordinate 16,375,063 downwards.
AATATACTTCGCCAGAATAATCGGTTTTCCATTATTGATCTAAAGAGATCATTAAAAATGCAACCACTCTGGAAAACAGTATGGAGGTTCCTCAAAAAGTTGAAAATAGAGCTACCATACGATCCAGCAATTGCACTACTGGGTATTTACCACAAAGATACAAATGTAGGGATCCGAAGGGGTACGTGCACCCCAATGTTTATAGCAGCAATGTCCACAAGAGCCAAACTGTGGAAAGAGCCAAGATGTCCATCGACAGATGAATGGATAAAGAAGATGTAGTATATATACACAATGGAATATTATGCAGCCATCAAAAGGAATGAGATCTTGCCATTTGCAACAACGTGGATGGAACTGGAGGGTGTTATGCTGAGTGAAATAAGTCAATCAGAGAAAGACATGTATCACATGACCTCACTGATATGAGGAATTCTTAATCTCAGGAAACAAACTGAGGTTTGCTGGAGTGGTGGGGGGGTGGGAGGGATGGGGTGGCTGGGTGATAGACATTGGGTAGGGTACGTGCTATGGTGAGTGCTGTGAATTGTGCAAGACTGTTGAATCACAGATCTGTACTTCTGAAACAAATAATGCAACATATGTTAAGAAAAAAGAAAAAGAAGAAGATAGAGGAGGGGAAGAATGAAGGGGGGTAAATCGGAGGGGGAGACGAACCATGAGAGACGATGGACTCTGAAAAACAGAGGGTTCTAGGGGGGAGGGGTGTGGGGGGATGGGTTAGCCTGGTAATGGGTATTAAAGAGGGCACGTTCTGTGTAGAGCACTGGGTGTTATGCACAAACAATGAATCATGGAACACTACATCAAGAACTAATGATGTAATGTATGGTGATTAACATAACAATAAAAAATTTAAAGAAAAAAAATTCCTTATCCTTAAAACTTGGGCTTCCACATTCACTGAATAGTTTCTTATGTACATTTGACTTGTTATCCAATACATTACATCCACAACAATGACTACCGAATGTCCACTAAGCATCTGGGATTTCTAAACCAATGTTTCTGTGTATTTCCAATAACTTTAGGTTGAGTTCTAATCTTCTTTGTTGTTGACTGAACGTCATCTCAATAGAAGACAACATAGTCAAAAGGTCCTTGCAGCTAAAACACTGGGGTCAAAATATCCTGCTTTGAGCAACCACTGTGCATGGGCTAAAGTCACTATATATTATAAATCTTACCATCCCAGAGCCTTTAGTGTTGTGGGAGTAGAGAAGTAAGGAATTATGGAAGGTGACTATTACACAAAGAAAGAAGCAATCCAGATGTTGCTGGGGTCCTCTAGAATCATTAACCATTAATTTGACTGAGCAAGAAATTCTGAGCTATAATAAGAAAAATATGAAATAAAACAATTTTAAAAGCCACAATTATAATCTCAAGCAGCCTTTTCATAGTAGTCTACTTCATGAGTTTCATTCAGCATCTACCATCAAATAATTCATTTATAGATCAAGATTTCTGGAAAAACTTTCTTAGTGTATGGTATAAAAAATTCTACTTTTTTAATAATCTAATTTTAAGAAAGTATTTTACATGCTGAGTAGAAAACATTTACTTCTCCTGTGTGTTGCTCTTTTTCTTTCAAACTACTAACACACTCAAAACACTTCTGACATCAGATGTGTGGGATTTTTTTCCCCACACTAAGCAGTTCTCTGTGACACCAGCTGGGTATCCCACAATTTAATTCAATTCTGACGCCAAAAAGAACTAGTGGAAACCCCACAGGTTAAGGGCTCAGTCACAATGGCTGCCTGCCCCACCCCCACTTCAGATGTCAATCACAAGTAGTATGTCCCCAAATTATGCACAATTTCTGTCCATGACCCATGGACATGACCCTCCCCTTGGATTTGATTATTTGCTAGAACAGCTCACAACTCAGAAACCCTCCCTTATTTACATTTACAAGTTCATTACATAGTAAAGAATATGATAAAGGATACAAGTGGATGCCAGATGAAGCTAGATGAAGAGATTTATAGGGTATAGGAGCTTTTGTCCTTGTGGTGTTGGGATGCACCACCATCCCAGCACATAGATGTGTTCACCAACCTAAAAGCTCTCTGAACCTCTTACTTCAGGGATTTTTATGGAGGCTTCACCATGTAGGCCTGATCAAACATTAACTCCATTTTCAGTCCCTCTGCCTTCTCTGGAGAATGCGGGATTGGCGGAAAATTCCAAGCTTCTGATTTGGCTTGGTCTTTCTGGTGACCAGCTCACATCTAGTAGCCCACCAAAATCACCTCATTAGAACAAAAGACACTGTTATCACCCAGGACATTGCAAGGGATTTTGGAGCTCTGTGTCAGGAACCAGGAGCAAGGAACACTGTGTATAACTATTTCTTATTATTTCACACATGCCTAAACAAATTATTTTTAAGTCCCAGATCCATCAGCTAACAGATATACAATTCATACAAATTCTTAATCACAGCTTTAAAAATAATGTAAAGAATACTCATTCTGTTCCTGGCACTGTGCTATGAGCTTTAGCTCTAACTGCATCTTTGAAACCCTAGAAGAACCATATGAATTGATACCAGTACAAACCCAATTTTACAGGTAAGTAAACTGAGTCAAAAGGCAAAATATGGTCTAAATTTGAAATTTGAACACAAGAAATCTCACTCTCAAAGCCCATGCTTTTAATCCAACATCCAAATGAGGAATATATAGAATGAATGAGTTATATGATAGACAGATTAGATAGATAGATAGATAGATAGGTAGACAGATAGACAGACATAGACAGACAGACATGCCTTCCAGGCCTTTAAATTTTATGAATTTCTATCATAGATACTGAGTTGCCAAGACCTATCAAATACTAGCTCCATACTTTATGATTAATAATATACTTGAGGAAATATTCAGTTTCTGCTTTTCTGAAAAAATCCAAAGATGTTCTGTTCTGTGTATTGTTCACATGGTCAAAATTAATATTGCAAATGGAAATGTTAGTAACTATGTTTAAATCTGTTTACATTTATTATTTAATAAATGTAAAACTCTACATTTCAAATATTCATTCACAAAAAAAAGTTCTTTTTTAAATCTAGTACTTTGTGGAAAGAAGAATAAAAGAAGCTAGTCTCCCCCATATTAAATTGTTAGACAATTATAATAACCAATGTTAGAAGCTATCTGAAAGTTATCAAAAATTAGCAATAAATGTGAGTTTTGGCTCACTCTTAACAATGCCCCAAATTTATTTAAGGACCTAATGGCAAAACTGAAATTTTGTTCTATTTGTTAGAGTCCTGTTTCATAACCCTGTTGCCACAGCTGAAATTAACAATAGCCCTTCTAAACCTCATAGCCATCATCACAGCAACTCTCAGAGTATGCTCTTGAGACCCCCATGACTGTATGTGGGGATCGAGAACTCAAAACTATTTTCAAAATAATACAAAGACATTATTTGCATTTTTCACTCTCATTCTCTTCCAAATGAACAATGGAGTTTTCCAGAGGGCTACATAATGTGTGCTACCCTTACAAACTAGCGTAGAAGGTAATCTGAAAATTCAGCTTTCTTCTGTTAGCCAGAGACATTAAAGAGAGCCACAAAAATCTAAAACAATACCTCCATTATCACTATTTTTTGCTTTGAAAACTATACTTCTTTTTAATAAAAATGTTATTTATGTTAACAATGAATAGATTATCATTTTAAAATTAATGAATTTTATTATTAATTTAATATATTAAATTTATAAAATTAATAATTTAATAATTTAACCACCCCGGGGAGTTGGTCAAGCATCCAACTCTCGATTTTGGTTCAGATCATGATCTCAGGGTCGTAAGATTGAGCCCCACGTCAAGCTCCATGCTGGGCGTGGAGCCTGCTTAAGATTCTTTCTCTACCTCTCCCTCTGTCCCTCCCTCCCCTTGCTTGCATGCTCTTACTCTCTCTCTCTCTCTCAAAAACAAATAAATATTAACTTATATTAAATTAATGAACATATAAATATGTTAAATTTTCTGTTTCAATTACCAATACAGCAAATATACATAGATATTATAAATAAAAACTCGTTGGCATCTTCAATAATTGTTAAAGGGGGTCTTGAGAACCACTGATCTACAGTACCCATCATTTGTCCTACTCAAATTCCTCACTCTTTATATTCTCTGAGTTTAGCTTATTGACTATGATCATCCCTGGTGTGTTGTTCCATTTTTGGCTGTCTGTTACCTTACAAAATCTAAGACAGTACAGGGGCGCCTGGGTGGCTCAGTCGTTAAGCGTCTGCCTTCGGCTCAGGTCATGAGCCCAGGGTCCTGGGATCAAGCCCCGCATCGGGCTCCCTGCTCGGCGGGAAGCCTGCTTCTCCCTCTCCCACTCCCCCTGCTTGTGTTCCCCTCTCGCTATGTATCTCTCAGTCCAATAAATAAAAATCCTTAAAAAAAAAAATCTAAGACAGTACAAAGTCTTCTGATTCCGACTTTTAAACAAATTAGTCTTGGTCAATAACTCCATCTGAGGGTACAATACATCAGATGGTGCTTTTCCATAGACAGACTTGACAGAATCTGTTCTGAACAACATCATGTTTTATCTGGAATACACCACGCCATCACGAAAGTCTGGGAACTTATTGTTGAAGAGAAATTTATTAAACTTCATCGTTAAACTTCTTGATGTCTGAGAATTTTCATGTTGCCATTGTGTAAGGTGATGAATTATATTAAAATTGTGTAGACCCTGCGGTGCCTGGGTGGCTCAGTTGGTTAAGCAACTGCCTTCGGCTCAGGTCATGATCTCAGGTCCTGGGATCGAACCCCGCATCGGGCTCCCTGCTCGGCGGGAAGCCTGCTTCTCCCTGTCCCACTCCCCCTGCTTGTGTTCCCTCTCTCGCTGTCTCTCTCGCTGTCAAATAAATAAAATCTTAAAAAAAAAAAAAATTGTGTAGACCCTCAGCATATCAGACTCCATACTGGGCCTTCCACAGGTTCAATAGGAGCTAAGGACCACTCCAGACCATCCATATGCCCTGCTTAGAGCCTGGCCTGGGTGGCTCAGAACAGAGGTAAAGGAACATCTCTCAGCAGCTCTGAATATTTTCTGCCAGTCTCTCCATTTTAAAGCATTCTCTCCGTTTATGATTATCCCACTATATCCCTCTGGTTCTACTCCTATCTCTAATTACAACCGTCCATGCTCTAAACAAAAGTCTTTCATGGTGATTTCTCCTTAACCTTTTTCTCTACTCAACTCACAGGATGAGACCTTCCATACCCACGTGTGTAGGTATCATCTATATACAAGTGACCCTCAAATCACAAGTCTAACCCTGACTTTGCTTATGACTGCAAGGCCTCAATTCCTAATGGACTGTTAAATAACTCCAGATGGATGTTTTGCTAGCTCCTCGCATAACATACGAAACCCAACTCATTATTTTCCCCAACAAACAACAAAATTTAAAATTGCTCCTCTCCTTCTGTTTTACTAGTTCTTAGCCATAGGGATTTTTCCCCTCTAAGGAACATTTGCCAATGTCTGGAAACAGTTTTTGGTTGCCACAACTGGGGGAGGGGGTACTACTTGCATCTAGTGGATAGGGCCACTGATGTTACTAAGTACCCTACAATGCATAGGACAGCACCCACTGAAACAAATTATCTAGCCCCAAATGTTAACAGTGCTGAAGTTGAGACATACTGCTCTATTGCCATCACTTGTCCATCCTCCCTCCAGCCAAGCAAGTTGACCCATGGCTCTGGCACAGATGTGGCTACCAGGACTCTCACAGCTGAATTTGAAACAGAAGCAGCTGGAGGTCATGGAGAAACAAGGGCCTGAATACAGTAGGATGGTATCTAAGGTGAAGGTGGGTTCAAAAATCCAGTGGATGGCAGACTGGCAGATCCCTGCTCCTCATCTCACGCTGGTGAGAGGGAGTTCATAGGGATCACTCAGAGTTCAATGCATCTTCTATATTTGTGGAGATGCAGTAGCCTACCTTTTGACTTCTACTTGGGCAATCAAGATGTTGAAATGAGCTGACAGCAGTTTTAGAAGCAGCACGCTGCTGAGTTAGGATAAATTTGTTCTCTTAGAGCCTGTGTGGGTCAAGAATGTGTTCATGTTTCCCATCGACCAGATGAAGGTCAGACAGCATGCTAGCTGTAGTAGAGCCTCTCCTGTAGACTTCCTGTGCTGAGCTCTCAGCAGACACATGCTCAAGATGCAGCAGGCAATTGCTAAGAGTTGTAGACAAAGTAAGTCACTAGCTGAAATAGGAAAACGTGCATCTGCATCAGGGGAATTATAGGTGAGACACTCATAGATATGCAAGGGTCTCCAAAGACCCCACAAAGGCACTTCCAAGAGAATCAACTTTAATCATCTGACAGGCTGCAAAGGCAGAGTCATATTATAAGGGTAACAACTTTTGCATCTCCCTGGTATCTCCTCCCTCCCATGGGTCTAACAAATTAAAGGAAGGGAAGCATGCCAGGGGTGAAGTTGCCAGCCACCATTGCAGAGCAGGCCCCCGGCTTGGCAAGGGAGAGTGGGAGAAGGTTTTTACTTTCAATCACTTTCTGAGTCTTGCCACAATTTGACTGCACATGCTCCTTATTGAATTGAGACAAATTACTTAAAGCAACTATAATTTTTCCTCTTACCTAAGAATGAAGAGAGAAGTTATGCAGTCTGCCCATGTTTGTATCCAGAGACAGGGAGAGTACTATCCCTACTGAGCAGTATAAAAAGATCAGTGGGACCCTGCCTTTTAATGGAGTTACTATTATAATTACAGTTCCTACACATGAATCAATTCTGAGGTGCGGGCAGTGAGGCAAAACCTAGATTTGCCTGAAGTATCTGGCACCAGTCAGTCCAACAATACGGGTGCATTTGCAAGGAGAAAACTAAAGAAGGGATCCAGGATATTCCCTGTATTTATGGGAGTCATTGAGCAACTACTAGATGAGGGGAATATAACCTTAAAATGCAAAGATTTAGACATCACCCAAGTTAAATCACCCAGTCTCCCCCTCACACTCCATATGTAATCAGCCACCAATCAAATCTACCTCCACAATATTTGACAACCACTCCTCTCCATTCCCACTATGCTGGTTTCACTTCCCAAGTTCTCATTCCTGGATCTCCCAGCTGGTCTTTCTTCCACAGGATCTAACCACAACCATTTTTTAGTCAGATTCAAAAGAATAGAAATGTGGTTACCAGGGGGCCAAGGAGACAGAGGAAACGGGGAAATGCTAGTCAAAGTGTCCAAAGTTGCTGTTATGTAGGATGAATAAGTCTAGAGATCTAATGTACAGTATGAGGACTATAGTGTGTAATATTGTATTGCACTGGAAATTTGCCAAGAGAGTAGATTTCAGGTGCTCTCACCACACACACATTCAAAAAATGTGAGCAAATGAAATGCTAATTAGTGAGGCACCTGGGTGGCTTAGTCGGTTAAGCTTCTGCCTTCAGCTCAGGTCATGAGGTCGGGGTCTCTCTCTCTCAAATAAATAAATAAAATCTTTTTTAAAAAAGAAATACTAATTAGCTTGACTGTAGCAGTCATTTCACTATGTATATCAAAACATCATGTACACCTTACATATATACAATTTTACTAAAAAAAAATAAAAGAGCTATATTCTTAAAGCACAGGTTTGAACATACCATTTTCCAACTTGACAACATTTTGGGGGTATTTATTTTGGAGAATAAAATCTAAACACCTTAGCATGACATTCAGGGCTCTCCATGGTGTAGCCTCAATCTCCTTTGCTGTACTCATCTCCTGTTATACACACACAAACACACACACCGCGATGCCCTATCATTCTGGACTGTTTGCCATGGCCCAAATAGATCATACATTTTCTTGTCACTAGGCTCCTTTTCATATTTTGACTTCAATCCCAAATACTCTTTCCCCAGCCCCACCTTCCACTGTCTTTCTTTCCTCCAGCTTTTGAAACCCTATGCTTTGTTCTGAGTCCAGCTTATGGTAGAACTAGTGAAGCATTATCTGGCCTCCCAGTCAAAATGACCCCTCCTTCCTCTGTGCCCCAGCCATTTTTTTTTTACTACACTTATTTGCACCACTTGTTTTGACTCTAGCTTGTAATATAGATCATTTTTGTTTGTCTATCTCCCCCACCAGTTAGTAAATCGCTTGATGGCTTACATACAACAGACAATCAATAGATACTTGTTGAACTGAATTAAATGCTACGGACCAAAGTAGTTTCCTCCACACTTTTAATTTTCCTAGAATATACCATTCTCAGGTTTTGTTATCTACTGGTCCTTCCTGTTTCAGCAAAAATGACCTAGAAGAAGCAATACATTTCTTTTGTAAAGAACTCAGGACTATTTTTTTTTTTAAATACATGGAGGTGAAACAGAACTTTTTAAATGAACCTTTTTAAATCAAGTACTGCTAATGGTAAATAGATGAAGCGTCTCAATTTGAAACAAAGGTCTGTTCTTAGTGAAAAACAGCTTAAAAATAAATTATCTAAACTTGGTTTTAAAATACCCAATAATTCTGACGGCACAGCAAAACAATTTCTTTCCCTTAATAGAATGAGCACATAGTCTTCTTTTCTTTCATCTTTTTTTTTTTAATGGGTGACTTAGGTGTTACCTGTTAAGTGGACAAGGCAAAGATTATGTGATTTAAAAAATTCAATGACTTTAGAACTCCAAAAGCCTCATAATCTACAGCCCATTTCATATGTGCTATTTTCATTCTACCCCAGCCCTATCTTCTGTGGCAAGCATGGAACTAATCTCATCATAGTAGAGTTCTGTGTTCTTTTTCTCTACTGAATTGTGGATGCCTTGAGGACAAAGACTTCTCTATTCATATTTGTACCCCTAGCTCAGTGATTAGCATTTTATAAGCACTCAACAAATATAAGTGCTAATTAAATGAAAGAACAAAATGATGACAATGAAGTTGAACAGCAATCTGACATCATGGATAAAAGAGGGTCTTTGGAGTCAAAAGACTTGAGTATAAATATGACTTCACAGTTTACAAAGCATTTTTATATACAAAGTCCAGGAATCCTATGAAGTGATAGTATAGCCATTAGTACTATTGGCAAGATACTTCTCTCTCCTATATTTATAATAAAATTGCATATCCTGGCACTCTCGGGGTTGAGTAGGACCATATGACCAGCCAATGAGTTGAACATGTAAGTGACATTTGTCATCTCCATACCAGAGCGCTTAGTTGACAATGCAAGATTTCTGAACCCTCTCTTTTTCTTCTGGCAGAGAAACAGGTAGCATTCCATGTGCTCTGTGAGCTCAAGTCCCTGAGTGACTATGACAAGAACAACCCCACCCTCTCCTGCCAATCTTTAAAGAACATGTTGCTTAGGTGAGCAAAAATTTTAAAAAAGTTCTTGAAAGCCACTGAGATTTGTAGGTCATTTGTTAGCACAGCATAACCTACCCTATCTGACTGATACAGGCAGGCAAAACAATCACTGGTCTCCACATTTAATAGATAACAAAACTGAGTTGCAGAGAAACCAAGGGACATTTTTAAGATTGTATTAGTCAGTAGTTAGAAGCGTAATAAGTAGCAGAAATAGAATTCATTACAAGCACAAATAGAATTCATTGCCTATAACTATAGGTAGGGCATTTGTATACCAGTTTTTAAGGGAAAAAATGTTTAATGTATTTATTTAATTGAATACAATCGTGTATGTATGTATGTGTGTGTGTTACATATATAAACACACATATACATAATTTTAGAACAGACATAAGATAAAATAGAAGTAATCGTGGCTCGTGGGTGGCTCAGTCAGTTAAGCATCTGCCTTCAGCTCAGGTCATGATTCCAGGGTCCTGGGATCGAGCCCCGCATAAGGCTCCCTGCTCATCTGGGAGCCTGTTTCTCCCTCTCCTCCCTGCTCGTGCTCTCTCTCAGTATCTCTGTCACTATCTCTGCCTCTCTCTCTCTCAAATAAATAAAATCTTTTTTTAAAAAGTATCAAAATAATAAATTCTAGAATAATTACATTAAAATATTTTTTAGTTTTAGGCTTCTTTAGTGAAAACTTTTAAATTTATTATTAAACCTAAAATTGTTTATAATTTTAATTTACAAAAAAGCCTGAAATTTTAAAATTGTGTATTCACACCAACTATCTTGAGTTTTTGAAATTATGTCCTTGTTTAGAAAAAAATACAGATTTTTTTGTTTATTTGGAAAATGAACTTGATTTCTAATTAAGCTATCTTCAGATACTTTCCAGTAAGTAGATACTTTCCAGTAATTAGACACCTTATAATTATATATTCTTGTCAAAGTTGCTTGCATCTTTTGGAATTATTGCCAGAATAATAAAAAATATTTTATATATTTACAATTATTAAACTGAGTGTTGTGTGGATTATGAACTAAAGTATACTTTGTGTTTTTGTTATATAGTCAGAATTTGCGTTTCTGTTGCTGAAATTCATTATGCTTTTTCTTACTCTCATTAACTGTGACAAATATAAACAAACTAATCTTTCTCTTGAACAATAAAAAGTATTTTCAAGAATGTTAATTAAATATCATTTGTACTGTGCTGCCGAGGCTACCATGAATGTCCTTCCTTTTTCCATCAGCAATTTCTATCTTTAGGCAACTGAAAACGTTTCCTTTAGTTTTCATCTTACTCTTCAAGTACATTATACAAATGGACTGGGGAACAATGTACATCACTTTGAGAAGCCATTTCAATTCAAATATATCCATACATAAAACCTGAACCCCTGACTGGTTTTCATGATTATTGTATTCCCCTGAAAATTTTAACCACTTAATGATCTAGGATCAACTGACAAAGTAAATGTTCAGATGCTTCAGAGAGGAAAAATATCTACAAAACAATAATTATCAAATAAGTAATTTATTTCTCTACTACCATAATCATCCCCAGATAGACCAATGTCATAATGCCAGAAAAGTGTAACACTAGAAAAGGACGGTAGGCTGACTCAGTTAAGGATCTGTGATTGAATGCCACAGAACACAACCCTTGTTAACTTAAAAAAACCTGAATGCACTGGAAGGATACTGAGTATCTCACAGAATCCCAAGGACAAGTAAGGTCTTGGAAAAAAGAAGGACAGGTAGTTTGGGGTGCTTCTAGCCCATAACAAAAGGAGTTGTTACCACTATCAGAAAGAATTGTTTCAAAACGTTTGCTTCCTTGTGATAAGATCAAGACTCCTACAAGGAAAAATCTAATTCTTCTAGCCTCAATCACATGCACAAACTCTGGCCAGGGAGCAGGGTATGGCTCCTCCACTGACTGTCTTACCAAGAATAAGCCGGATGCGGTGGAGGGGGGGGCAGGGGATCCTTTTTCAGGGGACAATTGGCATGTTATTAGCAATTTAAGAGGGGATGGATGCGGAGCATTCAAAAAATCAGACGTCCTGCTCTTTTAGAGTTGAAAGCTGAAAGACAGGGGGCATTATTTTTGCTCCCATCTTAATCCCTCTGAGATACCAACAAAGTTTTGAAAAATAAGACAGGATAACAGATACGGTTCAGGTACAGAGCAGGCTTATTTTCACACACACCTGCCTGATAAGATTCTACCTTCAGGAGTCCATAAAAAGTTAACAAAACATACGATGAGTATCTTCTTTTCACTGGGTCAGTTTATCTAGTGAACTCCAGGATCCCAGCTGAGGAAGCACCTTAGCTTACTGGCAATGATCCTATTTCCAAGCAAGGTCACATTCTGAAAACCTGAGAGTTAGGGGTGCCTGGGTGGCTCAGTTGGTTAAGCATCTGACTCCTGATTTCGACTGGGGTCAAACACTGACCTCAGTGTTATGGGATCCAGCCCCACATTGGGCTCCATGCTCAGCGGGGAGTGTGCTTGAGATTCTCTCTCTTCCTCACCCTCTGACCCTCCTTTCTGCAAATAATAAATAAATCTTTTTTAAAAAAATACATAAATAAATAATAAATAAATAACCGAGAGTTAGGACTTCAACATATGAGTGGGGGGGCGGTCCATATTTGAACCCCTAACAGCAGGATTCTGGCCTCATGATGTACCAAAGCTTATTTTGCTCATTATCCAACTTGCAGCAACTAACCTATCCTGACAGCAGATGATCTGTGGGTTCCGGTTCCTTGTATTTTTGACTGGGCATGAGCCATGTATTAACATTTTACTCTTTCTGGCATTCTCACTTTATAAACCAACTACCTCCCACAACGCTTTGCTGGTGTACATACACTGGTACCCCTTAACTACACCAGCTAAAAGCAAAGAGAATGGTTAGCATGAGAGACGATGGACTCTGAGAAACAAACTGAGGGTTCTAGAGGGGAGGGTGTGGGGGGATGGGTTAGCCTGGTGATGGGTATTAAAGAGGGCACGTTCTGCATGGAGCACTGGGTGTTATACGCAAACAATGAATCATGGAACACTACATCAAAAACTAATGATGTAATGTATGGTGATTAACATAACAATAAAAAATTTTTTTAAAAAGAGGAAAGGGTTAGGACTAGACTCAAGGAAAAGTATTCAAATTCTTAAGTGATGCTGAAGGAGATGTGACATCTTGCATATGAAAAACGTCTAATTCTCCACAGTCACACAACACAGACATCAAGTGCTCACTCTTTTATTCATGTACAAAACCCACAGGCCCTCTCTGCTGAGAAATGCCCTGTTTCCCTGTCATAGCTGACGCTGTCACAGACTTCATAATCTTTCAGGGCTGTTCAGAGTCATAAAAATCACTAGGCCTTCGTGCCAGTCTATAAACTATTAGAGTCACTGCTCTCATATTAATATGGAAGAACATCATGAACAGAGACATAAGTATACTCCCTTTTTATTGATATTGACTTCATTGCAGAGAAAATTCCTCACAAGTCCATACTTTGCTGTTTGATTCCTTTACTTGGCTCTTCATATAATCTCTGACTTTGTAACATGTGAATCTCTCTACTGGTATTAGGATGGTATCTCTAACAATATTGTTTAATTTATTCCAGTTGCTTACAAACGGTTTCAGTGACCAATCATATTGGGAGAAAAAAAATTAATTTCTATTTTAATATGTTGAATATCTTCTAGAACTTCTCCCTCCAATTTTTTAAATCTTATAAAATCTTATAAATAATCTTATTAGTCTATATCTAGTCTAATATCTATAGTAATCTTATAAAATCACTTTTGAGCTCGTTTGTGTGTAATTAATATTATGTTCAAAATTTGTGTGGCCTCTTCCGAGATTAGAAGAAAAACGAGAAACACAACGAAGAAAATATTCTACATATAATTAGATCCCAGGGAAACACTTGCATCAAAACTCAGATTACTTGAAAAGATCCTTGCTTTGGCTTTGTAGCTGAATTTGAAATCAGGAAGACTAATTCTGATTAGTTTTAAAATAGAACTGCAGGGTTAATTGCTATATTCGCTAGCGTTTTCAAATGGGAAAAGTTCCACCAAATTATTCGAAAATGGAAAAGTATGGGAAATAGAATTTATTCTACAGGTGCCATTTACGGGGCAGTAATCATTAAGTCATCCTTGTCAAACACAAACATGAAAGATATCGGGATCAGCTCAAACTGGGAATAATTTCATCCAGAGGCAGTAAGAATTAAATCACCTAAATATATGTATATAACTTGCTTAATCAAATACTTTATTTTTGTGAGGTCACAGAGAGGTAAAGTGTATATTTAAACCTAAAACCTACTTCATTTTATATTTTTTGAAGTATCTTGAATAATTTTCCTTAGTTATTTCTTGCCATTCAACCGTACAGAATTTAAATGCTTTCAACTTTACCTTTTCTTAAAATAAATACGGTTGATAACATAATCATGGAGTAAATTAATACAAGTTTCCTCTTCCTCTCCAGATCCACTCTCTATTCATTTTTACTCTGTTCTGTGCAGGCTGTGGGAGAGGGGTCACTACCCTGGATCACTGCATTAGCATCTTTTTGAGGACTTGAGTGACATTAGACACCATCAGCAGATGGCAGGAGGGAGTGGAATCGGTCACAGTATTTATTCCCCTAGTTCCCTCCTGCACGGTTGCCAAGGGCTGGCTGTATCTGCCCAACAAAAACCCAGCTCCTGTCAAGCAGCTCCCTCCATACTTCTACAGCTGTCTTTATCTCCAGGTGCTGGTAATCATACCCTCTCTTCACACTTCCAGGTCTAGGATTAGTAAAGAATCTTCTTGTTCCTAGCTCCAGCGTGCTGCCCTCTTCCTTGTGGTGTACCTACATCCTTTCCGTATCTTTGAAAATAGCCCTTTGTGGGGCGCGTGCGTGGCTGAGTCATTTAAGCGTCCGACTTTTGATTTCAGCTCAGGTCATGATCTCAGGGTCCTGGGATCGAGCCCCAGTTGAGCTCCGTGCTCAGTGCGGAGTCAGCCTGAGATTCTCTCTCTCCTCTCCCTCTCCCTCTGCCCCTCCCTGCACTCACACCCATGTACTCTCTCTCTCTGAGATAAATAAATACATCTTTTTTTTAAGATTTTATTTATTTATTTGACAGAGAGATGGAGAACACAAGCAGGCAGAGCGGCAGGCAGAGGGGGAGGGAGAAGCTGGCTCCCCGCCGAGCGGGGAGCCGGATGCGGGACTCGATCCCGGGACTCCAGGATCATGACCCGAGCGGAAGGCAGCCGCTTAACCTACTGAGCCACCCAGGCGCCCTACGTCTTTTAAAAAAAAAAAAGAGAAAATAGCCCTTTATTAACCTCTATTCAAAATATCCTAATTTGAGTATCCCATCCAATTCCTGCCGGAACCAGGACTGTAATACTGCAATCCTGTAACCCATCGAACAAGATACACATACTGAAAAACTAGAGGAGGAAGGGTTACTCGTTTAGGAAAGCTGAGAAAACTGAATCCTGAGCTGACAGTTGAGCAAACAACAACAAAAGATTTATATAGCAGAATCTTGAAATGTAGATGTAAAGACGACCAAAACTAGGAAGAAAATTTGACAAACTTGTGAAAGAACCATTTGGACTGCCAGATCCCATCCTCCCTCTCCAGGTAGCCTGGTCGCTGCCCCTCCTCAGCCGGACAGACCAGAGGTTTATGGAGATCACAGAGTCTCGCTTAAAAGCATGTAGCACTTTACAGCAAACATAAGAATTTAGGGATGATTAAGGGGCGCCTGGGTGGTTCAGTCGGTTAAGGGTCTGCCTTCGGCTCAGGTCATGATCCCAGGGTCCTGGGATCGAGTCCCACATCGGGCTCCCTGCTCCGCGGGAAGCCTGCTTCTCCCTCTCCCACTCCCTCTGCTTGTGTTCCTGCTCTCGCTATGTCTCTCTCTGTCAAATAATAAATAGAATCTTTAAAGAAAAAAAAAGAATTAAGGGAAGATTAATACCCTGAGTAATTAGGGTATTTCTTCTCCAATTTGGGTCCCAGAACCCTTCAGGCAAGAGTTTAGAAAATCATCTAGAGAGGCCAGCAGAGGCGAGGAAGCCGGGAATAGTAAGAGAAACACGTTTCTCGCTAGCCTCGGTTCTCATGCGCCATGGCGACCCCCGCCCAGCAGCCTCCTCAGTCTAGCGGCGGAAAGCGCAAAGCCAAAGCTCCGTATGTGCAAGCCAAGCGGGCTCGGCGCTGCGACGGTGACGGGCCCCGGCAGTTGGAACCCGGCCTACAGGGCATTCTCATTACCTGCAACATGAACGAACGCAAGTGCGTGGAGGAGGCCTACAGCCTGCTCAACGAATACGGCGACGACATGTATGGGCCAGAAAAGTTGACGGACAAAGAGCAGCAGCCCTCAGGAAGTGAGGGAGAAGATGATGACATGGAGGCTGCCTTGAAGAAAGAAGTTGGTGACATTAAAGCATCAACAGAGATGAAGCTAAGAAGATTCCAGTCAGTGGAGAGTGGAGGCAACAATGTAGTATTCATCAGGACGCTTGGAATAGAACCTGAGAAATTGGTACATCATATTCTCCAGGATATGTACAAAACCAAGAAGAAGAAGACTCGGGTTATTCTACGTATGTTACCCATTTCAGGCACGTGCAAGGCTTTCTTAGAAGATATGAAAAAATATGCAGAAACATTTTTGGAACCCTGGTTTAAAGCTCCAAACAAAGGGACATTTTAGATTGTATATAAATCTCGAAATAACAGTCACATGAATAGAGAAGTTATCAAAGAATTGGCAGGAATAGTAGGCAGCCTCAATTCGGAAAATAAAGTGGATCTTACCAATCCACAGTACACGGTGGTAGTAGAAATAATTAAAGCTGTCTGTTGCCTGAGTGTTGTCAAAGATTATATGTTGTTCAGAAAGTATAATCTCCAGGAGGTGGTAAAGAGTGGTAAGGACCCATCACAACTTAACCCAAAGCAGCCAGTGCAAGGAGGAAATGGGAAAGAAGCTAAATTGGAATCTGGTGACAAATCAAATCAACATCACCCAGCAGAAGGAACAAACAACCAGCAGCTGGTACCAGAAAATGAGGAACTGGGGCAGACAAAACCACGATCTGAGACACAAGTGGTGGGTGCCTGGGTGGCTCAGTTGGTTGAGACACAAGTGGTGAATGAGGGAGGAGCTAAACCTGAACTTGAAAGTCAAGTCACAGAAAGATCTGAGTCAAATGAAAATGATCTCTCATAAGGAAAAAAAATTCATTTGGTGTTGCAGGTGGGTTTCTCAGATGGCGTTGGTAAGATATTGCTATGATTCCATATAAAATTGTGACTGAATAAATATATTGTTTTTGACCTTTGTGTGCTGCATAATGCTGAACTCATAATAGTGAACCGTTATTGAGCAGCCCTGTTAACAGTTCTGTTGGAGATCTTTTCAGCCCCCTATGCCAGGGTGCAGTTAGGCCTACATGCATTTGGTTGAGGTAGGAGTAGTATGGATAATGATGAACACTTTCGTGGAGGGGAGGGTGGAAGGAAGATAGTGTTGGCCTCTCCCTCCTGATTACCTTTGCCAGATGCCCCTTCTGTGTTGCCATCTGACTTACGGGAGCAAACAAACTCTGTAAAAGAGAAAGTCATAGGGAAATTTTCATTCTAAGGAAGGAATTTTTATGTGTTGCAACTCAGCTGTCCCTTCCCACTTTGTTGTAAACATTGCAAAAACATGGGTCTTAAAGGTTTAGAAGTGAATTGTTTTTGTGAAGTTTTTCTATTTTTTTGTGATTCTGTTACTTAGTTGTTATGCCAGTTTTTACATTTTATTAACATTTGTTACAAATCTGTTTTATTAACATTTGTTACAAATCTGATGGTCCAGTGCTGCAATTTTTGAAGGCATGGTGTGAGATAGAAGAGGACCATTCTAGGCATAGAACTAGACATTTCTGATAAGGTTAGTGATGAAGAATGAGTGTTCTGAGTTTCTTCAGTATGCCAGTGCAACAAGAGACACAAATTCTGTCTTTTAGTGCTCATAATCCCATGCCGTGCGGGTTCCTGTAATTGGAAGTTTTTTCAAGGTTTCCTCCAGGGTAAAACCACTGAAAAGCCTGGAAGAGACGGACACCAAAGAGGGCTGCATACTAAATCCAGACTGAGAATAAATATTAAGAGGCTATGAAATTCACTTTTGGAGAAGGGTTTATAAAGTTTTAAGAAGTTCAGTAGTATTATAGCTGTTGAGTCTTCCTGCACCAATGTCTGTGTTTATTTAATGGCTAGGAGTATGGGAATGTATTTTTATCCTCCTAAAATAGGGGTCCAGACTAGAAGGATTTGGGAGGGGCAAAAGCTATATAGACTGGACCTTGGAAATGCAGATGAGGCTGGAACTTCCTTCGAGATCTTTAGATACTTAAGAGTGTTAACTCTTAATAGGTTGAGGTCATCTTGAAAGGATGATAAAAGCATTTTAAGTTTCATTTGCATGAACACGGAGGATAGGATTTTGGTGCCTTCATTGGACTTGCTCCAAGACAAAGATACTTTTATTTTGATAGTGCAAGACTCTGGGACTTTGGGGATAAAATTGGCCATATGCTTTTAGAACATCTAACTCTGCAGAGCTGGATTCCTTTTACTTTGTGAAAGCTGCTACTCTACAGAAAGGTTTTGATTTAGTAGTTTGTTTTTAATCTTCTTGTATTTATTTGTATTTGGTAAGACCTGAGTGCGACAAAAGCTATTCTTCCCCAGCTATAAAGCACTGTGTTCTGTTGGAATCTGAATTCTTTCATTGATAGGTTTTCAGGTTTCCCAACTTTATTGTCACTGACATTTGAGCATGTTGTTTTGTAAATGATGAGATTCCAGGGTGGGAATTGAGTGGTTTCTTTTTTTTCTTTTTCTTTTTTTTTTTTCTTAAGTTATGTCAGTTAAAAAAAAACTCCAGTATTGTGGTTTAGTAAACTTGTTTTGCTCTGTGGAGGAAAGAATGTTAAGCTTAGTATCTTGAAACCTGTTTAAGGTCACACATGATTTCTAAATGTTGTTTTTACTTGTATTTTGCTTTTGGTATGGCCAGATATTTAGCTTGTTTTTATAGTTCCTGATATTTTCAGAAAAATCAAAATAAATTTGTTCCCTAAAAAAAAAAAAAAGAAAGAAAATCATCTAGAGAATCTGAAAAGCTCCAGATGCGAGAACCCAAAGACACTGAAAGCAGGAATTTCTCAAGGAAAACGTAAATCTAGGATTATCCTATAGAGAATTCCATAATTGTCAAGCCCCATCCATGAGAACAGAGCTACCAATGTTTTTTAATGTCCCATTATTAAATATGAATATATCCAGAAAGCAAAACCAGATTTGATAAATGTCTCTACTGTGAAAGGCAAAGATCAAAACAACCTACAGAAATAAGCAATATGGAGATGACAAAAATGACGCATAGAAGTAAACTTTAAAAAAGCCTAGCAGTAATATCTTCCAATAGATAAGAAAAGATCTTACATCCCTGAACAAGGACAGAATGCTCTAAAGAAACATTTGGGAAACAAAAATATGAACACTTGGACATTTAAAATACAATAGCGGAAATAAAAACTCATGTGGAGAGTGTTAGAGGATGAAATTGATGAATTCCCACTAAAAATATAGCAAAACACAAAGTGATTAAAAATAGGAGAGGAGGGACGCCTGGGTGGCTCAGTTAGTTATGCATTTGACTCTTGATTTAGACTCAGGTCATGATTTCAGGGTTATGAGATCGAGCTCTGTGTCAGCTGTCAGCGTGGAACCTGCTTAGAAGATTCTCTCTCTCCCTCTCCTTCTCCCTCTGCCCCTCCCCACTCCCACTCTTGCTCTCTTTCCCTCTCTCTCTCTAAAAAAAGAGAGAGGAAAAAGAAAAAAGAAAACAAAGAGAGGACCAATGCAGTAAGTCTAATATCTGCATAGAAAACAAAAAAAATGCAAAAGCAGGAATTATCAGAGAAATAATGTAAGAAAATTCTCCATGACTGAAAGATATGAGTTTTCATACTAAAAGGAACACATTGAGTAACCAGATCAGTGGATCAGAAAGAGACCAAAGAACATTTAGAACACCAGGGATAAAGGGAAATCACTACAAACTTACAAAGCGGGGGTAAAGCAGTTATAAAGATCTCAAAATTTATGTCCTAAGACTCCTCAACAGCAATCCTGGATACCTGAATATAAAAAAACCAATGCTTTGAACAACATACAGGAAAATATTGTACAACTCCTATTACTCAGCCATCAAAAAGAATGAAATCTTGCCATTTGCAACAACGTGGATAGAACCAGAGGGGATTATGCTAAGCGAAATAAGTCAGTCAGAGAAGGACAAATACCATATGATTTCACTCGTATGTGGAATTTAAGAAACAAAACAGATGAACATAGGGGAAGGGGAAGGAAAAATAAAATAAGACAAAAACTGAGAGGGAGGCAATATAAGAGACTTTTAAATACAGAGAACAAACAGGTTTGCTGGAGGGGAAGTTGGTGGGAGGATGGGGCAATTGGGTGATGGAGATTAAGGAGGGCACTTGATGTTTTTAAGCACTGGGTGTTATATGCAACTGATGAATCACGAAACTCTACCTCTGAAACTAAATAATAAGTAAATAAATAATAAATAAATAAATAAATTTCTACATCTAGCCAAATTCAGACATTCAACTGTCTATAGAGGTGAACAAGTCTGGGTAGAAGCAGTTCAGAATACTCTGAGAAAAACTTCAAAAAGTGTTGCTAATGATATACCTGAAGGGAATGAATACCTCGAAAAGAGGATTAGATATTTGGCAAAGAATTTGAGATTGAATTATTGATAAATATATTCTTCAAAAACTAAGCACGAACGATAGAATCATTAATACTATAGAATAGGTGAGGTTGTATTAGTGATATATATGTTTTAAAATTAAGCAAAAATAAAATTAAGCAAAAACAATACAATTAACTACAAATAAGCAAAAAATACTAAAGAGTAATCATAATTTACTACATGGCTCCACTCTAAATAATTTACATATTCTAGGAAGATACACATGAATATTAATATAACCAAAATGATGACAGAAATATATTGGGCCACTGGAGAAATGGGAGCTGGGTATGTGAGTAGTGGCAGAATACAGGAGAATTTGGTAAAACAGAGTTAAATCCTTAGTGGAAAGTCAAAAGAGCCTACAATATTAAAAACAAAATAGCACTCTAAACATGTTATTTTATTTGGAGATATAGAGGTTACTACCAAAAGTATCAACTAATAAATCATTAAAATTTCAATAGCTGATTCATTATTCCCACTTTGAAATCCTGAATTAATTACTGTCTCAGCCTCTCTCATGCCTGCAGCCTACTCTACCACCTTTCCACCCTTCAGAACAAGCAATGGTTAATTCAACCCATGCTTTCCAACCCAAGTTTTATCAGCCTACATCTGCAATGAAAGTGATTTAATTGAATTTATTCATTCACTAATATATTTGAATTACAAAAATGTATTTCTTCAACCTAAATTAGTCTCAGTGGTAGTCAAATATGGAGAATCCAGCCATGATTTCTGCCCTTTCCTAAGCTCTCTGCCCCCAGACTTTTCAGAGTTAGTATGATGTTATTTGGGAGTTGGCCTTGTTAACACGCTTTTCAAAATGTCCTAAGTTGTGAGAAAAACTTACAGCAGTCTTTCTTTCAATGCTAAGGGTTGGGTTTTTGTGTAAACATTTTTTGATGTTTGGCAAAGTTCTATCACCCTTCATAAAAAAGTTTCAATATCAGAACAAGAACAGGATTGTTCCTAATTCCCATACTAAATAGGATATTCTGTCATCTTTGAAGGGTTTTAACCAATAGTTAAAAATGAGAGGTTTCGTAAAAGGCCAAATGTCTCGGCCGTACACAAGTTACTCAGTTCCCTGTCAACAGGTAGGACTGTTACAGTGTCAGACTTCATGAGCAGAAGATGAACAGCCAGGAATAAGCAATGCATAAGAACTTTCCCAAACGTATAATACGTCAGCCCACTTTCTGCCTGCCCCTAATTCTACATATCTTTCCATAACTCTAAGACCTGGATGTAAAATGCAGAAGTCAGGGATATTGTAAGGATTTATGGTCTTTTCTGAAGGACTGGGGGACTCATGCCCTGGCCAAGGATTATAATCATTCATATATGTAGGGTTTCTTTTTCTCTCTCTGTGGCAGATGTAACACTTACTTCTTATTTCAGGAAGTCACTTAAACATGTTTCAAGTCAAAGATATACGTGAGAAACCTATTTAACTGTTTCTTAGCCCAAGCACAAAAAAGTACACTGAATGAAATGGGGGACATAAGATGGCTTTTGTAGCAGGTGGCAAAGCCTTTAATGAAGCAGCGACATCATAGTTTCCCTGGGGGCAATTACGAATACTTTAACGTGGGGTTATATGCTTTAACTCCTAACAGTCACACGGGAAGCTGGTGGAGGTGGGAGGGGGCAAAAGGGAGGGGAGGTGGTAACTTTAGTGTTTGCCAGCTTCAAGTTCAAACCAAATCCGAACATTTCACATTTCATGATATTGCCCTAAAAATCCCTGGGGCCACATTTATGACACTTGTACATTCATGATACAGTAATCTGCAAAGAAAGGAAACTGTATTGTTTAGTCCATTACGATTGATTCCAATTCCTCAACTGACATATCAGTGCCAGGCTCTGGTATGGGCACTTCATATACATTATCTCAAGTAATCTCCACAAAAACCTTTGAGGTAGAAACTGTTGATACTCATTCTATGTATGGGAAAAATCAGTTTTGTGGAGTTGAGTACCTTGCTTGTAAGTGTCATAGCCATGATCAGAAATCACTTTGTGGGGTGCCTGGGTAGTTCAGTCAGTTAAAGTGTACAACTCTTGATTTAGGCTCAGGTCATGATCTCAGGAGTATCCAGTACTCCTCGCTGGGCAGGGAGCCTGCTTAAGATTCTCTTTCTCTCGCTCTCTTCCCGTCTTCCCTCTCCCCCCCCCACCAAAATAAATAAAAGGAAAGAAAAATTAAAAAAAAGGAAAGAAATCTCTTTGTTATATTGCCGACTCCTCACACATCATAATCACTAAGATCAGTGACATAATATGGAGGATTTTTGTTTTCCTGAGTGAAGTCACATCACAGATTGCTGCCTAAGAAACCCACCATAGAAAAAGATCTCCTTTCATCCCTGAATACCATACCTCTTTTATCGTACAACCACCAGGAACATAGGGTATGAGAAATAGAGGGGAAAATAAGGTTGACTGACACTAAGGACGGGGAAAAGGAGATGAGGGAGTAGGGTTTTAGGTTTTACTTAAAAATATGTACATAAGGGGCGCCTGGGTGGCTCAGTCGGTTAAGCGGCTGACTTCAGCTCGGGTCATGGTCCCAGGGTCCTGGGATCGAGCCCTGCATCGGGCTCCCTGCTCGGCGGGGAGCCTGGCTCTCCCTCTCTCTCTGCCTGCCTCTCTGCCTACTTGCTCTCTCTCTGTATCTCTCTGCCAAATAAAATCTTTAAAAAAAAAAATGTACATAAGAGGCGGAGCAAGATGGCGGAGGAGTAGGAGACCTAGATTTCGTCTGGTCTCAGGAATTCAGCTGAATAGGGATCAAACCATTCTGAACACCTACGAACTCAACAGGAGATCGAAGAGGAGAGTAGCAACAACTCTCTGAACAGAGAAGCGACCACTTACTGGAAGGTAGGACGTGCGGAGAAGTGAATCCGAGGCGATATTCGGGAGGATAGACGGCGGGGGAGGGGGCGTCCGTCGGCCGCTTCTGGCAAGTGCTAGAGCCGCAGAGCACAAAATTGGAACTTTTAGAAGCTGGCTCCGCTGAGGGACGTCGCTCCAGTGGCTAAGCGGGAGGTGGAACCCTCGTGGGACAATGTGGTCTCAGGACCCTTGGGGTCACAGAAAGACCGGGGGTGCCTGAGTGCACCAGAGCTCCCAGGTATCGGAGTGGGGAAGCGGCTGCAGAGACGGAGCCGAGGCGCGGGCTCTCAGCTCGGGGTTGCCATAAACTGTGATCCGCGGCCCAGTCGGGCCACTGCTACTGCAGCGGGGACCCAACAAGCGGCAGAGCCGGGGAGTCTCCCCTTCCTCCCCCGGGAGGAGTGGCACGGGAGCGCACTGCAGGGATCTGCTGGGTTTGGAGACTCCACATGGGGTTGGGTGTCAGAGATAGAAATGCTCGGTCACAGGCCGGGTGAGCACGGAGTGCGGCCGGAGACCAGGGAGACGGGAGTGACTGACTGCTTTTCTCTGGAGGTGCACTGAGGAGTGGGCCCCAAGTTCTCAGCTCCTCTAGGTGGAGATTGGGAGGCCACCATTTTCGCCCTGGTCCTCCAGAGCTGTACCGAGAGCTTGCAGGGAACAAAAGCTCCTGAGAGCAAACCCGAACACGTTGCTTAGCCCAGACCGACAAGGGCGGGGCAATTCCGCCTCCGGCAAAGACATTTGGAAACCATGGCAACAGGCCCCTCCCCCAGAAGATCACCAAGAAAGGCCAGCGAGCCAAGACCAAGTTTACCGATCAAGGAGAATGGGAGAACTCCAGCGCTAGGGGAATACGGCACATAGAATTCATGGCTTTTTTTTTACCATGATTCATTAGTTCATCAAAGTTAATTTTTTTAACTGTTTTTTTTAATTTTTTTCCCTTTTTCAACCAACATCTTATCAATCACTTTTTTTAGAAGAAATATTTTTTATTTTTCATATTTAGAATCATATTTTATCCCTTCATAGTAGTTACCCTTATTTTTGGCATGTATATATAAGTTGTTCTCTCTTTAAAATTTTGAGATACAGTTTCTTCTAACAGATCAAAATATACCCTAAATCACTAGTGTATGGCTTTGTTCTAGTCTCCTGCCTGATCACATTTTCTCCCTTTTCTTTTTCTTTTCTTCTTTTTTTAAAATCTTCTTTCTTTTTTCAAACAACTTCTTAACTTATCAATTCCTTTTATAAAATCTTTTATAATTTTCATCTTTACAATCATCTTCCATCCCTTCATTGTATCTTATTTTGTACATATATGTCTTTCTTCCTTTAAATTTTAGGAGGCACTTTTTTCTAACAGACCAAAATATGCCCAAAATCTAGTGTGTGGCACTGATCTATGCACTAGCCTGCTCATATTTGATCATATTCTGTTTTTTTTGTATTGTTCTGTTTTTGTTTTTATCTTTTTTTTTTCTTTTTTCTTTTCTCTTTCTTTTTTCTTTCTTTCCCTTTCTTTTCCCCTGGTTTCAGGTCTTTTCTGATTTGTATACAGTATATTTGCTGGGGACGTTGTAAACCTGTTAGCATTTTGTTCTCTCATTCATCTATTCTCCTCTGGACAAAATGACAAGACGAAAGAAATCACCTCAGCAAAAAGAACAAGAGGCAGTACCGTCAGCCAGGGACCTACTCAATACGGACATTAGTACGATGTCGGACCTAGAGTTCAGAATCATGACTTTAAAGATACTAGCTGGGCTTGAAAAAAGCGTGGAAGTTATTAGAGAAACCCTTTCTGGAGAAATAAAAGAACTAAAATCTAACCAAGTCGAAATCAAAAAGGCTATTAATGAGGTGCAATCAAAAATAGGGGCACTAACTGCTAGGATAAACGAGGCAGAGGAGAGAATCAGCGATACAGAAGACCAGATGATGGAAAATAAAGAGGCTGAGAAAAAGAGGGAGAAACAACTACAGGATCACGAGGGCAGAATTCGAGAGAGAAGTGATACGATAAGATGAAACAACATTAGAATAATTGGGATCCCAGAAGAAGAAGAAAGAGAGAGAGGGGCAGAAAGTATATTGGAGCAAATTATAGCAGAGAACTTCCCTAATGTGAGGAAGGAAACAGGCATCAAAATCCAGGAGGCACAGAGAACCCCTCTCAAAATCAATAATAATAGGTCAACACCCTGACAACTAATAGTAAAACTAACGAGTCTCAGAGACAAAGAGAAAATCCTGAAAGCACCTCGGAAGAAGAGATATGTAACCTACAATGGTAGAAACATTAGATTGGCAACAGACCTAACCACAGAGACCTGGCAGGCCAGAAAGGACTGGCAAGATATCTTCAGAGCACTAAACAAGAAAAATATGCAGCCAAGAATACTATATCCAGCTAGGCTGTCATTGAAAATAGAAGGAGAGATAAAAAGCTTCCAGAACAAACAAAAACTAAAGGAATTTGCAAACACGAAACCAGCCCTCCAAGAAATATTGAAAGGGGTCCTCTAAGCAAAGAGAGTCTAAAAGCAGCATAGATCAGAAAGGAACACAGACAATATACAGTCAAAGTCACCTTACAGGCAATACAATGGCACTAAATTCATACCTTTCAATAGTTAGCCTGAATGTAAATGGGCTAACTGCCCCAATCAAAAGGCACAGGCTATCAGATTGGATTAAAAAACAAGACCCATCCATATGCTGTCTGCAAGAGACTCATTTTAGACCCAAAGACACCCCCACATTGAAAGTGAGGGGGTGGAAAACCATTTACCATGCTAATGGACATCAAAAGAAAGCTGGGGTGGCAATCCCTATATCAGACAAATTAGATTTTAAAACAAAGACTGTAATAAGAGATGAGGAAGGACACTATATCTTACTTAAAGGGTCTATCCAACAAGAAGATCTAACAATTGTAAATCTCTATGCCCCTAAAATGGGAGCAGCCACTTTTATAAGGCAATTAATAACAAAAGCGAAGAAATACATTGACAACAATACAATAAGAGAGGGGGACTTTAACACCCCCCTGACTGAAATGGACAGATCATCGAAGCAAAAGATCAACAAGGAAATACTTTAAATGACACACTGGACCAAATGGATTTCACAGACATAATCAGAACATTCCATCCCAAAGCAACGGAATACACATTCTTCTCTAGTGCTCATGGAACATTCTCCAGAACTGATCACATCCTAGGTCACAAATCAGGTCTCAACCGGTACTAAAAAATTGGGATTATTCCCTGCATATTTTCAGACCACAATGGTTTGAAACTAGAACTCAATCACAAGAGGAAAGTCAGAAAGAACTCAAATACATGGAGGCTAAAGAGCATCCTACTAAAGAATGAATGGGTCAACCAGGAAATTAAAGAAGAATTAAAAAAATTCATGGAAACCAATGAAAATGAAAACACAACTGTTCAAAATCTTTGCGATACCGCAAAGGCAGTCCTGAGAGGAAAGTATATAGCAATACAAGCCTTTCTTAAGAAACAAGAAAGGTCTCAAATACACAACCTAACCCTACACCTAAAGGAGCTGGAGAAAGAACAGCAAATAAAGCCTAAATCCAGCAGGAGAAGAGAAATCATAAAGATCAGAGCAGAAATCAATGAACTAGCAACCAAAAGAACAATAGAAAAGATCAACGAAACTAGGAGCTGGTTCTTTGAAAGAATTAACAAGATTGATAAACCCCTGCCCAACTTACCAAAAAGAAAAGAGAAATGACCCAAATCAACAAAATCATGAATGAAAAAGGAGAGATCACAACCAACACCAAAGAAATACAAACAATTCTAAGAACATATTATGAGCAACTCTATGCCAGCAAATTAGATAACCCGGAAGAAATGGGAAGATACATCTTCCTAGAGATGTATCAACTACCAAAATTGAACCAGGAAGAAATAGAAAACCTGAACAGACCTATAACCACTAAGGAAATGGAAGCAGTCATCAAAAATCTCCCAAGAAACAAAAGCCCAGTGCCAGATGGCTTCCCAGGGGAATTCTATCAGACATTTAAAGAAGAATTGATACCTATGCTCCTGAAACTGTTCCAAAAAATAGAAATGGAAGGAAAACTTTCAAACTCATTTTATGAGGCCACCATTACCTTGATCCCAAAACCAGACAAAGATCCCATCAAAGAGGAGAATTACAGACCAATATCCTTGATGAACATGGATGCAAAAATTCTCACCAAAATACTAGCCAATAGGATCCAACAGTACATTAAAAGGATTATTCACCATGACCAAGTGGGATTTATCCCTGGGCTGCAAGGCTGGTTCAACATTCGCAAATCAATCAACGTGATACAATACATTAAGAAAAGAAAGAACAAGAATCATATGATCCTCTCAATAGATGCAGAAAAAGCATTTGACAAAGTACAGCATCCTTTCTTGATCAAAACTCTTCAGGGTATAGGGATAGAGGGTACATACCTCAATATCATAAAAGCCATCTATGAAAAACCCACAGCGAATATCACTCTCAATGGGGAAAAGCTGAGAGCTTTTCCCCTAAGGTCAGGAACGCGGCAGGGATGTCCACTATCACCACTGCTATTCAACATAGTATTAGAAGTCCTAGCCACAGCAATCAGACAACAAAAAGAAATCAAAGGCATCCAAATCGGCGAAGAGGAAGTCAAACTCTCACTCTTTGCAGATGATATGATACTGTATGTGGAAAACCCAAAAGATTCCACCCCAAAACTGCTAGAACTCATACAGGAATTCAGTAAAGTGGCAGGATATAAAATCAATGCACAGAAATCAGTGGCATTCCCATACACCAACAACAAGACAGAAGAGAGACAAATCAAGGAGTCGATCCCATTTACAATTGCACCCAAAACCATAAGATACCTAGGAATAAATTTAACCAAAGAGGCAAAGGATCTGTACTCAGAAAACTATAAAATACACATGAAAGAAATTGAAGAAGACACAAAGAAATGGAAAAACGTTCCATGCTCATGGATTGGAAGAACAAACATTGTGAAGATGTCAATGCTACCTAGAGCAATCTACACATTCAATGCAATCCCCATCAAAATACCATCCACTTTTTTCAAAGAAATGGAACAAATAATCCTAAAATTTGTATGGAACCAGAAGAGACCCCGAATAGCCAGAGGAATCTTGAAAAAGAAAAGCAAAGCTGGCGGCATCACAATTCCGGACTTCCAGCTCTACTACAAAGCTGTCATCATCAAGACAGTATGGTACTGGCACAAAAACAGACACATCGATCAACGGAACAGAATAGAGAGCTGAGAAATGGACCCTCAACTCTATGGTCAACTCATCTTTGACAAAGCAGGGAAGAATGTCCAATGGCAAAAGACAGTCTCTTCAACAAATGGTGTTGGGAAAATTGGACAGCCACAAGCAGAAGAATGAAACTGGACCATTTCCTTACACCACACACAAAAATAGACTCCAAATGGTTGAAAGACCTAAATGTGAGACAGGAGTCCATCAAAATCCTAAAGGAGAACACAGGTAGCCACCTCTTCGACCTCAGCCGCAGCAACTTCTTCCTAGAAACATCGCCAAAGGCAAGGGAAGCAAGGGCAAAAATGAACTATTGGGATTTCATCAAGATAAAAAGCTTTTGCACAGCAAAAGAAACAGTCCACAAAACCAAAAGAGAACCAACAGAATGGGAGAAAATATTTGCAAATGACACATCAGATAAAGGGCTCGTATCCAAAATCTATAAAGAACTTCTCAAACTCAACACCCGAAGAACAAATAATCCAATCAAGAAATGGGCAGAAGACATGAACAGACATTTTTCCAAAGAAGACATCCAAATGGCCAACAGACACATGAAAAAGTGCTCAACATCGCTCGGCATCAGGGAAATCCAAATCAAAACCTCAATGAGATATCACCTCACACCAGTCAGAATGGCTAAAATTAACAACTCAGGAAACAACAGATGTTGGTGGGGATGTGGAGAAAGGGGAACCATCCTACACTGTTGGTGGGAATGCAAGCTGGTGCAACCCCTCTGGAAAACAGTATGGAGGTTCCTCAAACAGTTGAAAATAGAGCTACCATACGATCCAGCAATTGCACTACTGGGTATTTACCCCAAAGATACAAAGGTAGGGATCCGAAGGGGTACGTGCACCCCAATGTTTATAGCAGCAATGTCCACAAGAGCCAAACTGTGGAAAGAGCCAAGATGTCCATCGACAGATGAATGGATAAAGAAGATTGGCATATATACACTCGGAATGTTGTGCAGCCATCGAAAGGAATGAGATCTTGCCATTTGCAACGACGTGGATGGAACTGGAGTGTGTTATGCTGAGTGAAATAAGTCAATCAGAGAAAGACATGTGTCATATGACCTCACTGATATGAGGAATTCTTAATCTCAGGAAACAAACTGAGTGTTGCTGGAGTGGTGGGGGGTGGGAGGGATGGGGTGGCTGGGTGATAGACATGGGGGAGGGTATGTGCTATGGTGAGCGCTGTGAATTGTGCAAGACTGTTGAATCACAGATCTGTACCTCTGAAACAAATAATGCAACATATGTTAGGAAAAAAGAGAAAGAAGATAGCAGGAGGGGAAGAATGAAGGGGAGTAAGTCGGAGGGGGAGCTGAACCATGAGAGACGATGGACTCTGAAAAACAAACTGAGGGTTCTAGAGGGGAGGAGGGTAGGGGGATGTGTTAGCCTGGTGATGGGTATTAAAGAGGGCACATTCTGCATGGAGCACTGGATGTTATGCACAATGAATCATGGAACACTACATCAAAAACTAATGATGTAATATATGATGATTAACATAACAATAAAAAATTTTTAAAAATGTACATAAAATAAAAATCTTTGAAGCTAATATGGGAAACATTAACAAGTGCTAATTCTAAACAGGTGACATATTGGTTTCTGTTATATAATCTCTGTACTTGCCTATATGTTTAAAATGCTTTATAATAAATTTTAGAAAACATTTATTTAAAATGAAAAGTAGATCTGGGCTAAATTTGGGCCAAAATGTTAACACCGCACTGATGATGTAAATTGTACAGATATCTCTCGCTCTTTTAGACAGAGAGGTAGTCACTGAAGTTTTTTTAGAAGGAAATGACAGTCTTGGGACTATGATCACCCTCACAGCTGAGTGAAGAAAGTACTGAAAAGGGGCAAGATGAGGGCCAGGGGAATAAGTGAGCAAAGCCTCCAGCACAGTTATGAAGGAAGGTGACCATGTGAGGCATGCAGAGGGCAGAAGGAATTGAGAGGGAAGGACGGAAGTGAGAAATGTCTGGTAGTGAGTTCCCTGTGACTTTGTGAGTAATGGGCTATCAAGGCCAGGGGTAGACAGAAGATTCAGACAGAATCCAAGCGTCCCAGGATAGTTGGTTAAACTGACATAAAACCAAGGAAAAAGTGGCACAGGTCAGGAAGGAAAAGTTACGACTTCAGTTCGGCACTCCTATTGAGAAATACTGACAAGGTATCAGAAGTGAGACGTCCACAGGCAATTAGGAATGGGGGCCTAGAGCCCTAGAGAAAGATCAGGGCTGAAGATAGGCAATCAAGGATCTTCTGCACAGATATGCTCGTCTGGGCCATGAGGTAAATAAGGCTGTTCAAAAAAGAGAACAGAGGAAAAAAAGCAAAAGCAAAATGATAGGGAATGGGGGAACAGTACTATATGGGTAAGAAATACCTGCCTCATGTGAACACACCCTCAGCAAGGAAACTCTCTACTGCCTTGAACACATCCTCAGGGAGCCAGGGCAGGAGAGAATGGCCAGTATATACATTATGTCCCAGGAAAAACTCTAAGTGTTCAATAGGATGTTACTTTTCCCTCACCACAGCCCTCCAAGATGACAAGACAATGCCAGTTTTAGAAAAGAAAAACCTGAAGTTCAGAGATGGGCCGGAATTTACCCAAGTTCACACAACAAACAAGGGGCAAAGCTGGGGTTCAAATCCACATTTGAATGATTCCAAAGCAGATATTCCTTCCTATGAATTCTGAAACAATCCACCTGGGGAGCAATTTATGTGTCTGATAGGTCATAACTCAAGTGTGCTAAACATATAGCATGGTTAAAATACTTTATTATTACTTCAGATAACCATTTGTTTGGGTTTCAATTGAGCCTATGACTTAGTCGTTTTTCTCTGTTTTTTGTTTTTTTTTAAGAGGTGGGCTTTTATACAAAAAAAAATGTTCGCATTTGGTCCAGATATTTGTTTCTCTAACAAGAGAATCACAGCAAAATATTTGTTTCCAGTAAGTTTTTCTTACATACCGAAGTGTTCAGTCAAAGCAGTAAGTTAGCCACAAACTTTGGAAGCCTTAGCTCACTACAGGCTCCATGCTTGCTGGCTGCACAAAAGTAAGTGATGAGTGAGAAAGTGAAAACGAAGGTCTCTGAATCAGGAGAAGGAAGTGGATGGACTGTGGTATAACCTGATCTTTAGCAGGTGCCCACCAAGGTTGCCAGCCACTTTAACATGCCCTCAACATGCTCTGCAATCCTTAGCACAGAGAACTGATGAGAAATATGCTTTAGAAGCAGCAGTGTTAAGAGCTGTTTCTCACAAATAGAACCCATGAGTGCCTAGGCTTAAGCCAACAACTACCATGTACAATTCTGAGTCTCAACTCGTTCCAGGCGGCTCACTGGCAGCTCATAGTCAGTGCAGCAAAGGAGGTAAAACAAAAACCAGAATCAAAATCAGGACCATTGCTACCATGCTATCAGTAGGCAAGGTATACCAAGGATCAGGGCTCTGAACAATCAAAAGACATAATGGAATGAGTTACATTCCAAATCTGTGGTTGGTTCATGGTACTACCCAAGGGGTGGGATAATATGGACCAGGTATGAGCTCTCCACATTAGCATTCAATCAGTAACATTGTTTTTTAAACCCCAAATTTAAAAAAGTCCACTAAACGATGTCCTTTTAAAAATCTGCCATACTCTGACAATGACTCCTTGATACTGCTTTGTCCTAAATATCCTGAAATACTGTAGTGACCTGTGTGGCTCAAGGAAACTATGACCCTTAGCCAACCTAGGCACAGAATGCATTTTGCACACAGAAGCAGAAAATATCCTGTACCTTGGTCGTTGACCTTGAAGGATGGAAGTTATGAGAAAACTAAAGTACTCCATGGACTGCTACCAATCTATATTTGTTTACTGCCATTCTAAGTCAGCCTCATCACAAATAGCCTAGAAAATATTTAAAGGACATAGCATGGATCTGGCAGAAGGCTATAAGATTGAACTGTTGCCAACATGATGTTAGTAAAGTACACAAATCTTTCCAGACAGACTAAAGAACTATGCAAATGTCAAGTCATTCTTTTCTCTCATCTGGTGTGGAAGTGATAAACAGACTGAAAATCAACCTTGTGTTGATTCCTCGCTTTAATGTGCTGACTTGTTAATCTAATAGCTTAGTTTTATGGGCCAGCTATTTCAAATCAAGAGTAGCACTCCACGAGCCCATATTTCACAATACTAACTGTGCACCCGATATAAACAAGTACAGTAAGCACATGAATCAACGAGACACATGAATAAACATGTCCATGTGGCAGGAGACTACTGTTAAAAGAAAAGGAAACAGTAGTTGAAGAAAAAAAAAATAACTCTGCTTAGGAGAATTTATATTCAATCTTCCTCTCTTTAATTGTTTTGAAAATTGAAAGCAGAAAGATATGACACGTTACCAAAACAGTAAATATTCCTGTGATGTTTTGCATAAAGTGTGTCTAGTCACTTTGGTTCCCCTCAGTCTCTTATTCTTATAAACACTGACTCTAATCAAAGGAAATACCGACCCATTTGAGGTGTTTTGAAGAGCTTATTTTAATGTTTTAGCTTTACATTAATTACTTTCTTTAAACTATATGTTCTGTTTGAAGCCGATTCAGTAAACTATTATGCACACATAGCCATGAGTACATGTTTTGAATATTAAAAAAAAAAGTTCTGACTTGCCAGTGCCTTAGAAAAACATCAGAATTTGAATGTGGCTTGAAATTCAGCAACTTAATATTGGTTTAGTTTCAGGACATAGTTCATTCCATGATCAAGGAACATTTCTGTGGAATTCACAAGTCCATACTAATTTTCCAGATTTGGCTGATTTGAAGCAGAAGCCTATTGGTACTGCCAAGTAGGTCTGGGAAATCATTAATACAGCTCAGAAATATAGATGGTCTTGCCTGCTGCCTTTCTGGTTTAATTTCAAACTATCCCAACTCATGGGTGAAGGAAAAAATTAGACTCATCGATTTTATTACCATATTTCATCAATTCTAAGACATTTTTACATATTTAACCTCCTGAAATTGTGATGTGTCTTTAATCTATAGCATCTCAGAATTAATTAGAAACATTTTTCTTTCTTAATGGCATATAAAATAAATGTGTATGCTACTACCGTTGGCATTTTGGATTAGATGAAATATGATATAGTTACATCTTACTATTTCCTAGTATAATAAATATCATTTCAAATTAGTGAAAGCAAAAGATCTGAATTGTAGAGTGTTTATTTTAAAATACAGTTGTAGTACTTTTAACTAATCTTAATAGCAGTTTGCGACTTAAAAACCTTAGAGGAATTTTAAAGTATGAATTTGCTAGAGGGATTATATTTAAGTAATAACAGTAAATACAGTAAGTATTTCATATTTACCAAAGTCTATATTATAACCTTTCCAAATGCATTTTTCTTGTTTAGCCCTCTTAGCAACACTACTTGTCAAGGGATTTGAAGGGGACAAAAACCTCTCCCATGACTAAGTTATGAACCAAACTGAAAAGCAAAACGAACTGTAAGAGATGGGCGATCCAAATACTCCCTTGCTGTTGGTAGGGCCAATGGGTGAGAACATGGCCTACTGGCAGATAACACAACTGATACCGAAAGAAACAGTAGGGCAGGAAAATACTCGCCAACACATATGAGGCAGGAATAATATTATTCCCATGATAAAAAGGACGGCTGAGGTACAGGTGATGTCTGACAGTCAGATGGTTAACTGTAAAAACAAGAGTGCCTTTGACGGGCTCTCCAGTCATTAATTTGTTCTTTTCCTTCACAAGGATGACTTTCATGCCTGCCCTCCTAATCGCTAAGAACACTGGGCAAGTTGTGCCTCAGTTTCCTCATCTATGAAATGAAGAATAACAATAGGATCTACCTTCAAGGGATGTTACGAAGAAGATGAGGGATAACAGATAACATGCTTAGCAGAGTCTGACAGGAGTAAGCACTCAGTACCTACTGGCCACTAGTAAGTTGAACCATATAAACTTGCCTTTTTCAAGTAAAAAATGGCCAACCACAAGCAATGTCTTAGGTTTCAACCCACTGTCATCTGAAGGAACCACATTTGGCTAACATTTCAGGGTTAAACATGGACTCACTGGAGAATCTTTAACAAAAGTATGTCATATTTATGAAAACACTCCGTTCTCTACAGTTCTTCAGAATAGAAACTGGCAAAGCCAGAGTTCAAACAAAATGAAAGAAGTTATTCTAATATAATACAGTCACATCCAAACACCTCACCAGATCATAAAGCTATTGTGATGATTTAGGGGGCTGGCAGGAAAAGATGTGCAAGGGAGCCACTGTCCATACTGTGTTGTAAACCCTAACAACTTAATTAAACCACTAACAAGCAAGCATCACCTTTCTACTGAAAATTTTTTAGTGCTTCAAGTTTGGAAAGAAAATCAAATATAAATGAGCATTTATTTTGCTCATCATCCTCAAATGTTCAGAAATAAAGGAGCAGAAAAAAAATTTTTTTAATGCTAAGAATGTACTTAAAGACCCCTCCCCTCAACTGACCTTTTGTGCAAATAGTGTTTGATTTTTAAAAATTTACTAATGTCCATTTCCATCTTCCAGGTATTTGTATTTCTTGTTTTGTTAGAATCTTAGAGACTGAAAACAACTCTCTTGTGACTTCAGTGATCATTTACATCTTTGACTGCTCAAGAAAAGGTTACGCTAACATCACTTTCCTTGTCACAATATTTCTTTACCTGATTTTGTTATTTTCATTAATCCCTTCCCCCATTTCATTCATTTCATTTGTTGGTGTGGGGTGAAATGTATTATAAATTTAAATACTGAAATACACAATGAATTTTTTAAATTTTTTTATTTAAATTAAATTTAATTTCTGTATACTGTATTATTAGTTTCAGAGGTAGAATTCTATGATTCATCAGTTACATATAACACCCAGTGCTCATTATATCACGTGCCGTCCTTAATGCCCACCACCTAGTTACCCAATCCCCCGACCCACCTCCCCTCCAGCAGCCTAGTTTGTTCCCTATAGTTAAGAGTCTCGGTGTGCCTCCCTCTCTGATTTTGTCTTATTTTATTTTTCCTTCCCTTCCCCTATGTTCATCTGTTTTGCTTCCTAAATTCCACATATGAGTGAAATCATATGGTATTTGTCTTTCTCTGACTGACTTATTTCACTTGGCATAATACCTCTAGTTCTATCCACGTCATCGCAAATGGCAAGATTTCATTCTTTTTGGTGGCTGACACGACAACAAAATTTTTTAAGCATCCATTTCTTTGTGACTAGTAAGTTCAGTATTAACTTAATGGAAAGGGATTCCATTTTATTTTATGCCTCGCTCCTTGTCATTCTGGTTGTCATTAGCCATATTTAGGTACCCGAGAGTAAGTGCCAAGGAAAATATTACATTAATACTCCCCCTTTTCAGTCCTCTAAATAAGTACATATTTCTTATTTTCTCTCCCAACATCTATCACTATTCATTATGGAAATATTTAAAAGTGGAGGCCTTAGAAAATTCATATTCCCCAAGGCAAAGAGCATAGTTGCAGCATATTATATATGCTCAATGCATAGTTATATGTTCAATGCATAGCTGGTGAATGAATCATCTCTCAAAAGATTCCGTACAGCTGAATCTGTGGGGGAATTTCACCCAATCTCAGTTCTGACTTCACAAGGTGACTTGGGGGCTGCTTTCCTGGTGGAAATGACCTTTCAGTGGTATTCTGAGCGCCTGAAGAGGAAACTGAAAGCCCATAGTGGGAAAAAGAGGAGAAAACCATCTAACAAAAAAGTAACGAGAAAGACAATAGAGGCGTGAAAAAGTAAAAAATGATATTGGAATGAGATGGCTGGCTAAAAGGGTTAAAACTAGGGCCATTATTTAGGAACAAATGATAAGGGGCCATGGAAGATGATGGGACAGGCTCAGACAAGCTTACCAGATACCTAGAGGACTTAATACTTAGCAAGCACTATATTCTTCCAGCAGCAGCATCCATACACTGAATGAATGCTGGGCTGATTGGAACAAACACCCATCCATTTTACTGGAGCAACAACATGGCATTGATGACATGGTATGATTGATGGGTGCTGCCATCTGGACTTTACCACTGTTCTTTTGTTGTATAGTTCTATTAATATCTGTGTTTTTCTGCTGAACCCTCTCACACATTTTCTGTTTTGGAAGCTGTTTACAGGGGAAATTTTAGGAGAGGGCTACTTCTGTCAGTTAAGTAACAAATTAGCTTTCCATATAGGGCTTTTTTAGATACAAAAATGCAAACCAGATTCTTTGGAAAAATTCTAGATATTAAGGCACTTACTGGTGTTGTAAAAGAAAACTCTTCAAGTTCCAACTTGAAACCAGATTTTTCTATAGAGGATAGATATAGCCAAAGAACTTCTTATAGTCAATTATCTAGAATGTCTAACATGTCCTTAGAGAAGCAATATGAAAAGACACATTCAATAAATATTTATAAATCATACAGTCTCATAAATTTGAGACATTTTACATAGAAAGTTTCTCTACACTAGGAAGAATAGTGCTTGAAGTATTCAAGAAAAAGGCTGTCTATTGAGAGCATTTTTTTTTCCTGGTTGTATAACTCTAAATAACATGCAAAGTAGTGAGAAGTGCTGCTTACATAATGAATTGAGCCAAAGACCTTCAGAAGCCAACTAAACTTTGAACCTCCCTCCACGTTAATGCATTTGGCTCTGAGGACAACGCATATGTCTATATACCAACTATGTCCCCTAAATTTCATAAAGAAACCCATATGTCCAAACACATACAATAACTTAGCTTGACAGCATGGTTCTGCATTATTTGTTTATAATTTAAATATAGTAATCCAACATGATATGAGACTAAGACAACAGAATTTTGAACGTGGCTGAGATGGTAAACTTGTGAGCCAAAACCTTTATGTATTATTTTATTTTTGTCAAACACAAAAATAGCAGAAGTAAAGTTACTCATGGCCTAAAGAGATGTTTAAGGTTGGCAAAGGAAACAGGATTTTGTAAAAATCACATCATTGTTCAACATCTATTTCCGTCTTTGTACTTAGTTTGCTATATAACTTGGCCAAGTTATTTAAGTTCCTTTCACTTTGGCTCTTTCTCCACCAAACAGAAAATTGGCAATTACCCTGTGAGCTAGTACTATGTGGTCAGCAAGAGAATTTGGGTTAATAAGTGGAATTTTAATCCTAGCTAATCCAGGGACCCTATCTCTATGTATGGAAATTTTGCATTAGTATACGGAAGAACAATTAACTTTCAAAAGACAGATGGCATTAGATTACAAATAACACCAGACTCCTCTAAATACTGCACGGAGGTTAAATGAAAGGACAGCACTGTTTTAACTCTGATACCTTAAAAAGTCTCTGGAAATTAAGTGGCCAGAAAAAAATACCAGACACTTGTTTGAAATTTATATAGTTCAGGAAACCTCAAAATACACTAGACTTCAGAGTTACTCACCTTGGTGTTATTTATTCAGAGACACTATGCCGTTTGTCTTTCTGATTGACTCTGTTTCTACTGATTCCAGGTGCCAAGCCTTGGCATGGATGAGTATCACCATGGGATGCAAGCTCCAAATGAGCCTGTTGTGAGCCCCACCCATAAGGACATGATCTTATGGCTCCCTACCCAAACGCAAATTAAGAACCCACCATTTGCCAGGCCCTAGAGATGACATACTCAATAAGGAGCTCATGTTTCGATACTTTCCTATATATTATTTAAGACAGAGTACTTGCCCTCAGGGAAGTGGCATGAAGAGGCTAGTCTGATAGCTGAGTGCAGACAGATATGAAATCATCTGAAACAGTGAAATCAAAACAGGCTCACTAATCACTGCCAATGAGAAAGGGGTCTCTCTGTACGGCCCCCACTTCCATGGGGTCATGCTACAACTTGGGGCTCTCCATGGCGAAATTGCACTGAAGATTCCTATTACATTATAGGATCCTTTTATATCGAAACTGTGTCCTCTGTGATTTAATAAGTTTCTGCCCAGCCACATAAAGTGCTGCTGACACTAGATGCTCCACACAGTCATTTTATAAACATCCACAGAGAGACTACGTGCAAAGCATAGTGCATATGCCAGGTTTGAGGACAAGGGAATGCAATAAGGAGTAAAAGAGAGACCCCGAATCCTAAGGGAGTTACACTTAAAAGGGGAGAGACAGATGAACAATTATGTAATACAAGCTATTCATTATGGGATTATAGAGGAGAAAGCAATTATATTTACTTGCAGGGATTTATTTGTGGGGCAGGTTTATGAAAGCAACAGCACTGAACTGAACATAGGAGAAAGGGCAGAATTTTGCTAAGTAAATGAAGAAGGAGGATGTTCCAGGCAAAGAGAATGTCATTATTATATTCGTGGAGGTAGGACAGCACCAGATGTTTCCAGAGAATAAGAAATACCATATTTCCTTCTGGCTGGTTAGCAGCAAGAAAAGAATGAGATAATGCTGGAAATGCAGTGTGGAAGCAAAGCAGGAAAATCTGTGAATGTCATGCTTAGGCATATGTATTACACTGTACAGGCATTGGGAAATCAAAGCTAGAATCAATCTTTTTGCTGGGAGCATTCAGACCTACCCCTCGTGGTAGAGATGAGGACACTAAAATCAGAGAGGGATCTGGCTGACATCACACAAATTAATAGTGGAACCACCGAACATTTTTTAGCACGAGGCCATAATGATCTGGTTCTGCTTCTGGAATGTTATTTTTAGAACATATTATGGAATGAGGTAGAATAGGGAGAGATTGAAAATGGGAGAAACCAGTTAGAGAGATCTGTCAGCCACCAAACAAGACATAATGAGAACCTGAAATAGGATATACATGAAAACAGAAAGGAGAATATAGATGACAGTGATAACGATGATAGTAGTGATTACTGGGCACTATTTGAAATCTGTTACATGTTAACACATTTCGTTGTCATCACAACCTGACAGGTGATGCTATTATTACCCTATTTTACAGAAGAGGGAATATAATCACAAGAAATAAAGTGATTGCCAAAAATGACAGGAATTCATTGGAGGATGCAGGATTCAAACCTGGCATTCTGGCTCTAAAGTCTAATTTCCAAGCTACTGGATGTGAAAAACCCCGTGGACTACAGGCCACAGACAGAACCAGTTACTGATATTGGAGTTGAAAGAGGAGGATTCAAAAGCATGATAAATAAGGTTCAAATTTGGACGACTGGAAAAATTGTATCTCTTTAAAAATGAAAATAGGTTTGTCCCTAAAACAGTATTTGAGATATGTTTGGGTTTAGATGCTGGTGTGATATTAAGGGAGAAAGGCAGGCATTAAGAAATGTAAGAGTTGGGGCACCTGGGTGGCTCAGTCAGTTAAGTGTCCAATTTTTGATCGCGACTCAAGTCATGATTTCAGGGCTGTGAGACTGAACCCCATGGCGGGCTCAGCAGGGCGTCTGCTTCTCTCTCTCTCTCTCTCTGCCCCTCCCCCTGCTTGCACCCTCTCTCTAAAATAAATAAATCTTTAATTAAAAAAAAAAGAAATGTAAGAGTAAAGCATAAGAGAGTGATTTAAGAAAAGTATACACACTGGAAGTGGCAGAGAGAAACATTGGAAGTCAGCCACGGAGAGGTGCGAGTTCACGTCCCAGGCATGAGTGAAATCCTCAAGGAAAAAGAACTGAAAAGAATTTATCA
The DNA here is from genome assembly GCF_003265705.2 of Callorhinus ursinus. NCBI lineage: Eukaryota > Metazoa > Chordata > Mammalia > Carnivora > Otariidae > Callorhinus > Callorhinus ursinus. The sequence goes on along the minus strand of NW_027397074.1, from coordinate 16,334,724 downwards.
CTAAGGAGTGAATGGAAAATGAGGTCATGAAAGATTCTGAGACCTTTTTAGAGAATTGGGGAAACCAAGCAAGTGTGGTGTAATGGAATCCAGGAGTAGAACATTTTGAGAAAGGTCTTGTGTTGAGCAAAGACCAATCAAAGAAGCGGAGGATGAGAAAAGGTGACGTGATTGGTAACTAGGAGTCACTGGCGACCTCTGATGGGGCTAGAATAGGACAGCTGTGGAGGCAGAAGTCCATTAGGGACTGTTTAGAAGGGATAGGGAGACCGTGATATCGGGTACCCTGGTGATAAAGGGAAGACAAGGAGGAGACAGATAACTTGAGGGCAGCAGAGAACCATGTGAGGTTTCAGAAACTGCTGAGAGCTGCTCATTATCTGTAGACAAAAGATGTCTATATTGGCCATGTGATTTCTTTAATATCAGCATTAATATAAATCCTAAAGAAGGGACCCAAATTACTGAAAGAATTCAGAGAGAACCTAACATATCCAGAAAATTAAGTAATTGTTCAATCAAACCACTGATGAAGTAATGATGATATTAATGCATTGCTTAAATGCAGAGTTCCTAAAGGAATTTTAATTCTGGGTCAATCAGTATTGTTTCTGCGCAAAACAGGATATCAAGGAATATAATAGAACCTGAAAATATTTAAGGAAGCAAAACTAAAACGGCAAATCATTGTACCGTCATCATTAATAATACCACACCCACGACCAAGCTAGGAAACTGTGTCGTCTTTCCTCTCCACCTTCGACATTCTTCTACTGCACTCATCAACAATTCTACTTCTATTAGATTCTTGCTTCAAGCGAAAATATCTTCATTCCCATTTAGATACTTAAAGAATGTTTGCTAGATTGAATTGTGCAAATTATGGCAGACTAGAAGAGACCAGCTCCAGCTCGGTGTTTGGGATAGAAAATGTAAGAACCACAAGTCCACCCTGCTGAGGGCTTTGATCCCATGGAAAGAAAAGAGAGTATATAGCATTTCGGGGCATGAGCTACAGTATCAGAAAGACCTGGCCGCAAATCGCACCTCTCTTTTGCCTGAAAGTAACGCTGGAAAAATTATTTAACTTCAATAAGGCCCCCGTTTCCTACTCTATAAGATAAAGCTAATACAGTTAATGATAATGTCTTCTTGACAGGACTTCTGTGAGGACTATATGAGGTAGTGCATGTAGAATGTTTAGCACAGATCCTCACATATTTTAAACTCTATCACCATTAACTATTACATTGTCCCCTTTGTCCTGAGAGTAACACTGGAACATACCCTGCACACCGCTTCGATGGACCATCTCATCATATTTTCTTCCTTCTTTTAAGGTTGTCTTTTTTTTAATTAATTAATTAATTTATTTATTTATTTATTTATTTATTGAGAGAGAGAGAGAGAGAACATGAGAACCAGGGAAGGGGCAAAGGGAGAGGAAGAGAATCTCAAGCAGACCTTCCCCCCACAACCCCGCCGCTGAGCACTGAGCCCGATTTGGGGCTCCATCTCATGACCTTAAGATTATGACCTGAGACAAAGTTAAGGGTCAAACGCTTAAGCAACTGCGCCACGCAGGCGGCCCTCATCATGGCTTCTTCTATCGTCTTCCTCCTTGCCCTCCTCCTCTTCATGCTCGTCTTTCATTCTTTCTCCCCCACACCCCCACCCCCATTTTTCAAAAGGAATGAGTATCATAAGGTTTGGTTAAAGGAATAAAACAAAGTGCATCTGTTTGCTCAGGCTACTATAACAACAACAACAACAAAAAAAAAAACCCACAGACCAAATGGCTTCGATGAGAAATCCATTTTCTCACAGCTCTGGAGGCTAGAAATACAAGAACAAGCTGTTGGCAGATGTGTTTTCTTCTGGGGCCTCTCTCCTTGGCTTGCAGCTGACTGGGCCTTACAGCAATGTGGTCTTCCCTCTCTTCGTGCATCCCATGCCTCTCCCCCTTCTTAGCAGGACATTAGTCATATTAAATTAGAACCCACTCTTAGGGCCTCATTTAACCTTCGTCTCCTTTCTACAGACCCCATTTCTAAATACACTCACATTCTGAGTACTGGGAGTTAGGACTTCAACATATGAATTTGGGGCGGACACACAATTCAGTCCATTACAAAGAGGAAAAATATTTTCCATTCTTTAGGTCTATAGACTGCTTAAACTAACTTTTAAGAAATAATGTTGTGCAGTGCCTGAGTGGCTCAGTCGGTTCAGCATCTGACCTGATTTTGGCTCAGGTCATGATCTCAGGGTCCTGGGATCGAGCCCTGGGTCAGTCTCCATACTCAGTGGGACGTCTGCTTGAGATTCTCTCTCTCTCCCTCTCCTCTGCCCCTCCCCCTGCATTCTCTCTCTCTCTCTCTCTCTAAAATAAAAGTAAATAAATCTTTAAAAAGATAATGTTGAATATTGTTAAATAGATCATTTGTTTCCCTTTGGTCAATATCATTGTTTATAATATAAAATATACATACAAAGAGATGGAATATAATTTCTCTACTGTAAAAAAGTACCCATCTTACAAAATATGTTTTAATTTACTCTAGTATTTATTTGGAAAAAAGTTAGAATGGCATTAGCATATTTAGAACTATAACAAAGATATTGAGATGAATTCCTAAGAACATTGACTAGACAGTTGCATTTCAATTCTACGTTGTTGATTAGTGGAAAGAAAATGCCAGTGTAAATACATTGTTTAAATATAAAGCATCAAAAAGGATTTTTTTTATGTATAACAACTGGCAAAGTGTAAACACAGAATGTTGATGTTTTTCATGTTTCTCTTAAAATGCTGAATCAAGTTCCATGCCAGAGGCAGAGGGCCAGGCTATCGGCTTTGACAAGCTCAGCTGAAGTAAAGCCTGCCTTCCAAATGGGAAGGGCAAGAAGCCCAGAAAAAGACCTCATTCCCGAAACTCATGAACACTTTAAGCACTTGACTTTTTCTTTATACTCATCAGCTTTGCAGCGTATCTAGAGAAATTATTTTAATATATGAATATGCTTCTGTGAATCTTATAAATGTTCTTCGAATTTAGTAAAGACCAGGCATTAAGTCAGCGGGGACTATCCTTCTCACCTGAATGGGAAAAAAGAGATCTCCAATCCAACCTTTAAACTTTTCCATTATTTAATCAAAATTAAGTTTTTAATGCATAGTTTTCTTTAAATTCTACCTTGACTCTATTTAGTACAACATTTTGAAGAACATCCAAAAACAAATACTGGGATATCGTAGAGGATAAGGAGAAATCACAGAATATGTTACTCTTGACGGCTGCTTATTAATGTCAAAAGAGAATTTGACACACAATTACAAGAACAACAACAACAAAAGAGAATTTGGCACAAAGCAAATTTTAAAAAGCAAATGAAAAGATGGTATTTTTGATGGTAGATTTTTTAAAAAATTGAACATCCACCAAGAATCTTTTTTAAAAAGTAGAAAGGTCTTAATTTGATCAGTTTCCCATATAAGTAAAATCATTCTACATTCAAGTGAAAAAATTGAAGAATAACATTGAATGACATAAGATAAAACTTAGCTGGGAATTAACAGTTTGCTGCAATAAAAGCTACTACTATTAATTTAACTGTACCAAGTTAGGAAATTCAACTAGGCTACACATCTCCAAATAATAATTGAATATTGAGAGCTCAATTAGCAAAACAGATCAATTATTTAGTAGGAGAGTCATCCCCTCATAACCACATTATCTCATCTCTCCATTTCCTTTCACTAAAGCACTGAAGCTTTTTAAAGTAACTGGACTCTCCAAATGAGGAACAGGAGAAGCCACCTTTACTGACAGGTAGTAATCAGCCCAAATGGGATTTCGAGGTAAAAGTTTATCCGCCTCAGTCATGTCCTTGATGGAGGCATGTAGTCTTGCAGTTTGTTTCATGGACCCAGCTATTGGGCCAGTAAAAAATGGGAAGGGAAATCAGAGTGGGAGGTAAAGAGAGGAACAGAAGGAAGAGGAGAGAAAAGCTAAGGCTAGTGAACTCCAGATACCCAGAGCGAAATGGCATGTTGAAAGAGCCTGAGTCATCCCCAGACTTTGATTTGTACATTCTCCAGGCTTGCTATGGTTAACATTTATAGAAATGGCACAGGATTCCCACTCGTATGTTGCCAAAAGGCAAAACTGAGCCTCCTGGAAGCAATCTCTAACCAGCAATTATGCTCAGGAATGTAAAGAGGAGGGTATGTTAAAGCAACGTAGCTAACAACATGCACTCGCTCAATGATTTATAAAGACCAGTAACAAACAACACCAATTCAATTTGTTTAACTGTCTGTGTAGCTCCTCAGGGAAGGGAAGACTTATACATTTTGGTAGGCTGATAAATGATTTGTACTTACTTGGAAGGCTGTGTTCAGTTGTTCATCATTATTTCCTCAGCTATTCGAATAGAAACGCCCTAAGCAAGGGCAATGCCTAGAATATTCTTCCCATCTTACACATATGAATTCAGGCTAGCTTGAAATTTGGCAAGGATAGTAAAGTAGATTAAACCATACAAGAATCACTGGAGCAATGACCCTAATATACTAAATTTAGCAACATTATGTTTCCAAATAAATTTTCTAAATATCTGCCTATACACACACACACATTTATATTAGACATTTAAATAAACACACACTTTCTTCATTCAACAATCATCTATTAAATATCTCCTCCTCGGTGTCACAGGAAGTACTGCTTGCTAGGAATAAATAAACATGATTCCTGTCTTCAGAGAAGGCGAAAGAGAAAGGAAACTATAATTTTCGTGCCCAATGTATATGAACACAACACTGTTGTGAAGTTGGTACTATTTTCTCCATTTTACTGATAAACTAAGGTTCAAGGAAACTGCTTGTTTATTATTAATTACCCGGTTAAGTAACAAAGTATTTCAACCAAGATCTGTCAAACTGCAAATTCCAAGCTGTCTGCCAAGAGTTTCAGCAGAGAAGATGGGAAAGTAAACTCTTGTAATAAAAAAATTATAGTATAATGGAAATGTGTACAATATAAAGTAATAGCAAAAATAGGGTAGTAAATCATGGTTGGGGTAAATGAAAAGGATAAACATCTAGCAGACAATATTTGAACTTTGTCTTTTAAAACATTCTCTGCCACTATTGGAGCATGCAGTGCTATGCCCCTATTAAACCTTTGCAATCCCCAAAATACACCATATTCTCCACCCTATTTTCTCTTGGCCCATACTGTGTGCTTTACAACAAATATCTCCTCTTTGTCTCCCTGGTGAACTCCTACAGTGAAATCTAATGGATCTACAGAAGTGAAAATTCGTAGAAAATTGCCCAATGATTTATTCATTCAGCAGATATTTATGAGTCCTCACTTATATACTGAACATTTAGAGACGAGAACCAACAAATGCTGACCTGCTGAAAATCTAGCCAGGGATATGGAAAATTAGAATGATGATTATAATAAAATACTCACCATCTTAAAAGGAAGCACAAGAGACAGGACAGAAGAGTGGAGGCCACCAAGGGAGTATCCCCAGAGAAGAACACCCTGGTCTGCATCTTAAAGCCTAAGTAGTTGTTGATATGCAGAGAAAAAGAGAATTGAAACAAAAGAAACCTAACTTCTTGGTGTGTTTGTCTTGTTGGAAAATATCATTAAAGTCTTGGCAGCACTGCATTGAATTGTTAATTATGTAATGAACAAGAGAGTTGATTAAATGCATGAGACCAGCAATGCAACATACAATAACAGTGTAATTCATGTCTTCCCTATTCACCAGCCAGGAGACATCTGACAATGATGTGTTCATTGGTGGAAAGAGAATTCTGAAGATAAGACTCCATCACACTCAATTTGCTAGCAATATCGATTTCCTGATATAATCTGCAAATGAAGGGAAATTTAGTTGATTGGCACCAAAGAAGAGAAATAATCATGACTACATTGACAAATGGAAAGATAACCTCATTCTCACCTGAAATACATGTCTATGGGAAGAACCTTTCTAGAACAGGTTAGCCCAACAAGAGGACATTTATTCTAGGTTCTGTGTTTTTCTCTCCCTCTCCCTCTCTCTCTCCCTCCCCTCTCTCGTTTTAATGCATATTATATATTGATATGTGTGTGCATAAATACACACACACACACACACACATACCTTTCTTCTTCATATTCACTGAATCACTGCAATGAATAGTGACTGGTGTTGAACTGTCTCAAGCCGGAACTGAGCTGGCATTTCCTCACTTTCCAATTTTCCGAACCAGAGATGTTAGCATTCACCTTACAGCTAAAAGGTCCACTTTAATATGTAGTGTATATGTTTTTAAAACTACCGATGCCTCTTTTTTTAAAATTCAATAGTAAATAGGGCGCCTGGGTGGCTCAGATGGTTAAGCGTCTGCCTTCGGCTCAGGTCATGATCCCAGAGTCCTGGGATCGAGTCCCGCATCGGGCTCCCTGCTCCTTGGGAGCCTGCTTCTCCCTCTGCCTCTCTCTCGCTCTCTCTCTCTCTGTGTCTCTCATGAATAAATAAATAAAATCTTTAAAAAAAATTAGTTGCATAAAACCTTTAAAAAAAAAATTCAATAGTAAATAATAAGAAACATTTGGCAGGCACTACCTTGTTCTATAACTTTACCTTTGTTAATTATTTTAATCCACACAACCACCTATTAGGTAAATACCACTATGATCCCCATTTTACAAATAAGGACCTGAGCTACAGAGAGATTAAGTGACTTGCCAAAAGTCACACAGCATTCACAAAGAAAAAAAAAATGGTAAAAAAAAAAATTGGCCATGGTGCTCATTGCCTTTCCCAAGCACCAAGTTCACCGAATAGAAGCATAGGGACTTTGTGCTTTTTAAGGGGTTAAAAAGGAAAATAACAAACAGTATTCTAGAAAGATAAACAATGTGTATCCTAACAACAATAATTTCCTTTGGACTTCTCTTATCACAACCTAATGTTAAGCATTTTAATTTTCAACATGGTGAGTCCCAAATAGCTTCTGGCTCCTACATCTGAACTATAAGAACAAGCCTGTGATTCACCTACCTTTGCAGTGAAGCATAGCTTAGCTTTGAGGCTTCTCACCTTTGGGTTTAGATTTTCAAATATGAGGATCTTACTTCCATTTTTTCATGTTTTTTTTTACTATCAACGAACACTATATTATTTTTCTGATCACGCACTTTTCTAAGTAAGTTTGCAAATTTATTTGCAAAAATACCAGTGTGTTATGACTATGGTAATGCCATTTCAATTATATTATAAATATCTTCATCAAGTAATGATTCTGTATTCAGGTCTATGCTAACAAAGTAAGGTACAGTTATAAATCAATTAGTAAAATTCAGAAAAGGGAAGGGAATGAATAGCATATAAGTGCTAGAAGGATCTTAAAGAAATACTTACAAAAAATGCATATTCTGCTTAAGATATCTGGATAATTGCTTCAAATCTTTGTTTTCATTGCTAACATAGACCTGCCCTATATGTCTAAGATCACTTCATATGATTTTTCATGAAACATCAATGATAAAACCCTCATTATTATGCATATTTTTTAGATATTTAAGCAAAAAGTAAAAATAAAAAGCCTTAATTTTAGGATTTCAGAAGGAAAAATTAGCTAAGTCGTCCAATTAAACAAGAGGTTTATTTTACATTGCTATATTTTAATAATGTGACACCTTGTTTGTTCAGAGAAAAATGTTCCATTATCAACTAGGCATTGAGCAACCAGTATAGAATTTTAAATCCATAGGAAACTGAATCTTAATAAAGTGCTGGTATAGTTTCCCTTATAATTTTAGCACCAAAGTATATTATATACTCCCCAACATCTTCTATCTGAGCACTTAGACCCACATTCCTACTGATGTTCTTCAGAAAGACAAACTGAGACACGGGCTGGCAGCTTCCTGGAAAGATGAAAGAGGCTTTGGAGCCCAAGCTGTGCACTGGTCAGATTCCAGATGAGTGGTTTCTTCCTGAGATGAGGCTAAGTCAGCCAGGAATAGCCCAGAGGCAGGAACCGTGAATGGCAAATAAATAAAATGCAGTAAAATGACAGAAGATTAAGGGAAAACATAATATTTGATCTCTAATTTTATACCAAAGACTTGTTAATTACGAAAATCTGGTCCTTTGATTGTGTTTGTTGCATTTACATTCAGAAGTGGTCCAAGGGAATGAGAAATGTGTGTTACACAGCAAAACTCAATGAGTTTTCTTCATTTCAACATCCTTTCCTCTCAAAATGAAAAGAGACTCATTCTGAGAAGCAAACATAAAACTGGTTTATAGGAGTAGGCCCATGGTACCAGAAAAGAGTTCGCCTTCATTTTCCAAGATAGCTGTTAAAAAATCATCAGCATGTGTATTAGTCAGAGTTCTCCAGAGAAACAGAGTGGTGCATATATACATATATATATATATATATATATATATATATATAAAGAGCTTTATTATAAGGAATTGGTTCACACAATTATGGAGGCTGACAAGTTCCAAGATATGCAGTCAGCAAGCTGGAGACCCAGGAGAGACAATAATGGAATTCCTTTCCATAGGCCTGCAGACTTGAGACTCAGGAAGAGCCAATGCTTCAGTCCAAGTCCACAAGCGGGAGCAGTGCGGGGAGTTCCAACTCAAGGAAGACAGGAAGGAGGAAATTCCTTCATATTTGCAGGAGAATCAGTTTTTTTGTTCTATTCGGGCCTTCAACTGATTGGATGAGGCCCACCCACATTAGGGCGAGCAATCTGCTTTACTCAGTCTACTGATTCAAATGTTAATATCATCCAAAAATACCCTTACAGATATACCCAGAATAATGTCTGATCAAATGTCTGGATAGTCCACGGCCCAGTCAAGTTGACAAATAAAATCAACCATTACAGCATGGTAAGACAGGAAGAAAATAAGACAATATTTCACTTATTCAAACCTTTTTTTTTTTTTAATTTCTGAAAGCAGAGTCACTAGCATATCAAAGGATTGAAGCTAGAATCAGATCACATATATGACTTGACTCATAGAACTATGTAAATTACACCACACTAGCTTTCAGAAAAAAGTATACTCGAAACTCGAAACGTTCCCTTTTTCTTTTTTCTTTCCTTTTTGATTGGTTCTCATTAAACATCAGAATACTTTCTCTAGCAATTTGAAACAATTTTAATCTGCTTTCTAAATTCACACTGACCATCTTTTAAAACTCAGAAAATGAAAACTTACTGACAAGCAATCTCATTAGACCATTCCCAAACATCTCCTCTCACTAAGAAAGATAAAGTGCACTCTGACACTACATATAACAAATGCTTGAGTTTAGTCTGAGGTGGTCTGTTATTCCGAAGAGATCAAGTAGCTCACAGGAGACAGAAAAACAATTTCAATATTTGTCTTTTGCAGACAAAAAAACAAATGATGCAAACCCATGTGAACAAATGCCTTTATCCAAGCCTCGGCCCTTTCTCTTCCCTGGACTATAACAGTAAGTTATCTTATGAGAGGCGTGGCCATGCTGACTTGAAGGAACAGGCCCACAACTCAGATTGCATATGGTTGAAATGTTACCCTCGTGTGTTCAGTCTTCTCCTTTCTGCTGTCTACAGAGACCACAATCAGTTCCCAATACTGCCTAAAAATGACCGGCAGGCCTAGAGGACCCTTGCACAATCTGGACCTGGGATCTGCTACCCCCCTTCTCCGTGCCACCACGAGCAATGGTGACACTGAATAGAAAGGAGTAAGCATATCTCCAACCCAGTAAGCCCCACCCCATAAATTCCCTCACATTCACCCAGGGCTGACCGTGCACAGGCTCCCGTGTCAGCATCCATTCTGTACTTACTGCATAGAAACCTGAGCAGCATCAGCTCTTAGGATGAAATAAAGTGAAACAGGATGCCCCAAAGAGGAGGTTTTTGCTACTGTTTGTGCATTTTGAAGAATCAGAAGAAGGCACAGCCTTATTCCTTACCTGGACATGAAAAACACTTTCAGCAAAATCCCCTTCACACGGTCCAGGGGCTCTTCACCATCTGGCCTGCGTCGGCTCCAGCCCCATTTCTTAGGAATCTCACCATCCGCTCCTCCCCCCCACACCGGCCTCACCCCTTCCCACCTCAGGGACTCGACATGCTGCGCCTTCTGCCCGAATGTCTGTCCTCCACTCTGTAGCAGGGTGATATATTTTTAAATATTCCCTGATGGTACTTTTCGTTGTCTGCAATTTGAATTTTTCTCTGCACCTTCTGTAATTAGGACAAATATGACTTTGGCACTTTTTCGATTGGGAGTGGAGGGCAAATACCTTCCTGGGAATCAGAAGGAGATGATTTAGGATCATCCCTGCCTGACAGGAAGAGAAAATGGAAAGGGAAGCCTGAGGGGAAGAGGGAAAACCCTACACAACCCTCCAACAGATCCCCAGAGTCAAACAGGGGGATGGAGGGGGAGGGAGAAAAAGTTGTGATTGTACAATTTGCAAAGAGTTCAATAGAATTCTAGAATTCTAGTTCAATAGAATTCTAGAATAGAATTAAGGGAGTTTGCTTACATACCCCAACACAGCCTCCAAAGACACATGGCTTTCGGAGGAACACTGAGGGTGTCGTGGGGCCACCGTGGGGAACATGGTGCCTGAATGACAAGAACAGAAATGACTGAGGGAGGGGCCAGGTGGATGGGCCTGAAATAGCTCCCCATTGCCTCTCATCCTGTGCATGGCATCAGAAATCCCTCTGTGACCTATTGGTGGATTCAGAAGACAGCTGAAGCTTCAAGTTCCCTATGAAAGCTGTGATCCTCTAGCAGAAGGACACATGGTCAGTTCCCCAAACCAGGAGTTGAAAGAGACTTCAACAATACTGTATTATGTACTTCACAGTTGCTAAGAGACTAGAACATAAATGTTCTCACCACAAAAAAGAAATGATAATTATGTCGGGGGATGGAAGTGTTAGCTAATGCTTTGGTGATAATTTTATTGCAAATGTATCGTATCAACACATTACATACCTTAAGCTTAGCATTGTACATGAATTCTACCTTAATAAAAAAGTTAAAAGATGGTAGGTAATCGGGCTGCACTATCGGCCATCCAAAACCTAAAACCTATTCCATGTCTGAGAAAATGAAGTTCCCTCAGTTTAAGCACTGTTTTGAGTTTCTGTTACCTGCAGCTGAACTCATGTCTTACTCAACACAATAGCGTGGACCTCTCATTGACTTTTTTAATCACTCAAGGGTTTCATCGGTGTTAGCCGGCATTCATGGCACTAGGGTGTGTGTGGATTTTGCCAGTCCTGGGTGGCGCAACAGAAAGCAAAGTACAAGGATTTAAATACAATGTCTGAGCCTGAACTCACTGAACAATGAGTTTTATTCTATCATTTTCCCATATTAGTGAAGCCAGATCATTTTAGGGGTTTTTATGTTCTTTCTAGATGCTACATAATTCTTTAGAAGAACGCAAAATAATTTAACAGTCCACTAACTCTGACTTTCTCCAAACGTTCATCTCCTTTCTTGTTACTATTATTATGACTATTATTACTATTAAGATATAAGGTTCTTATTAAATTTAATATGTTTCAAATGTTAAAACTATGCACTTTCAATTATCACCATCATTTAACAGATTTTTCTAATTGAGACTCAAAGAAGCTAAATTGTATCTAAGCTCATCTCTTAGAAAATTTCAAATGTGTTCAAAACACAAGACTCTTGGATCCTGGTTCCTGAATCTTGGGTGTTCCTTCTTCCAAAGAATGCCTTAAAAGATCTTTTTAAAATATATTTTAAACAATTTGTATGAGGCTCAGCTCAGTCTGAGCATTTTTCCCCCTTATTACTAGTCATTGGTGGATATGCCTTTTACATTTATTGAACATGATTTTTTTACTTTCTGTTTTTTTGTCTTTTGTTTTTGTTATTTGAGAGAGACAGAGAGAGAGTGGGGTGGGGGAAGGGACAGAAGGAGATGGGGGGAGAAAATCTTAAGTAGACTCCACACAGAGCACAGAGCCTGACACGGGACTTGATCTCACGACCCTGAGATCATGACCTGAGCCAAAATCAAGAGTGGGACGCTTAACCAACTAAGCCACCCAGGCGCCCCTTTACTTTCCGTTTATTAGGATGCTCACCACACAAATATATCTTATATATTTAAGTGATTCAAATTTCTCCTGTCCGTGACCTGCTCTGACCCTAGAACTTTCTAAGCTTAAAAGTAACAGAGGACATCACAATGGAAATGATAGATACAATTATCTACGTTGAAAGTCTAAAATTATTTTATTCACTAACATATGAAAACCAAGCAAAAAATGAGAAAAATATCCCTATTTTAATATTCACATTAAAATAATTATATTAATATAGTAGGAAACATGGCATTATCCATAACAGACAAATAACTCATAAAATCAGTTTAAAAAACACAAAGACCACACGGGATAAGCGGGCAAAAGAAAGAACAGATGCCTCATAAAATAGGACATCGGTTTGTGAAAAAAATATTTACTCAACATAGTAGGAACTTCTGGTTCCTGCCCATATGGCAACTTAACATGGGGCTTCTGGCTCCCTCTGTAAAATTAACCCTGGAATAACTATAGAAGTAAGAGGGAAAAGTGTGTTTCAGAAACTAACCTTTCCATAGTGATACTAAGCCGATTTCAATGACGTGTTGAGGGGAAGTAGTTGTCTAAAGCTTCGGACAGAAGATAGCTGAAGGAGACATGAGAGGCTGTGTTAAAATACAACTCTCTAAGTACTACGTTGGCCTTTGCTGGGCTGTGTTTGGGACAATCGTTTCCTATGCCTGCACCATAAAAATCACTGGCAACCTTTCAGATGTCAGTACACCCATGTTCCAAGATATTATCTATCACAAGATTGCAAATGCCCCATCAGGGTGTGTATTATATATAAACAGGTGCGACAGAGCTGCTGTCCACCCCCACCAGATATTCACTTTTACCCCCTCCCTGCCCAATCCCCCGAAGCAGATGAGTTACAAATGAAGGAGGCAGCCTCCTATCACTGTTTCTCCTTGAGGCTTTATAGGAGGCAAATGGGAGAAATCAGGAGTAATCACGACTGGGTCCGCTGTGCCTGAGGCTCTCCGCACTGGGGTTCATCCCCTCCACCCTCAAGCTCACCAAACCATCAAACACTGGAAGCCAGTCTTCAACCCTTGCTTAACTCATATTACTAAACACAATAACTCATCTTCCAAGGGATGATGGATTCTCAGGTCAAAGTAAGAAGTATAAGTATCTCAATGAATTATTTTTAACTGGATAAAATATGCCAAGTGAATTTTTTTCAAAAAAGTAGGCCAAAAACTTAAAATAAGCTTGAACATGTATTGAGAAGCTAAAGAAAGTGTCACCCAAATTTAAATAAAAGACTGTGGATTGAAAGGCCCTCTGGGTGAGACAGAAGGGAAAGTGCTACAGAGACATATCAAAGTCAATGAGGCAACTCTAACCGCTTCCAGAAAGGGTAGATCTTTTACAAAGAAACAAGATTCACCTTGCCATCAGACTTCTCAACCACCTTCTCTGGACGCAAGAACATAATTGAGAGATAAATTATTAAATATGAAAAGAAGTTTAAACCTACAATTTATATGTATTATATCATTTACATGTAAGAGTTTAAAAAAAAAACAGTATGAGAGCAAAATAAAAATAAGTTCAGGTATACACCCTCAGATTTACTACCAAAAGCCCGTACTGAAAATATTTTTGCAGGAAGTATTCAAATAAAACACACACACACACACACACACACACACACACACACACAAATCCAGCAGAGGCTGCAAAATGTATATAAATTAGAGTTTTAATATCTTGATAAATTGAGTGCTATGTTTTTAAAGCTAAGATCAAAGAACAGGAAAAGAGAATATGCAAATAATACCCCCCAAATTGATTGAGATAGGGTTGGAGAATAATTGGGGAAATAACAATCATCTTCCAAAAAACTCCAATAGATATGAATAGGTAATTAAAAATGCACACATGCATACAAAAAGCTAGCAAGCATATCACAAGATGCTAAAAATCATTGATATTCAGAGAAATGCAAATTAAATCAATGAGACAATACTTTTACCCTGGAAAAATTAGAACACCACGTGTTGATGAAGATGTAAGTATACAGAAAGCCTATTGTATTCCTTTTAGAAATAAATTCTATGATTTTATTTAGTCAAAGTAACTACAGCAAACACAATACTCAAAAATTCCAGAGAAATTTTCAAAAAGGTCCGTCCGGAAGACATTCAATATAAACAGGGTCATATCAAAGACACACGGGGGCTAACTTAAAGGAATTCCACTGATTAAAGATGGGCAATTGGATTATCAAAAAGAACATAAACTGTAGTATGAAGTTTATCATTGTAGTATCATTCATGCATAGTAAAATTAGAAAAAGCAAAACACCTCTTTGGTCACCATTAGAGATTATTCAGGCATTAACTCATCAAAAAAAGTGAGAAATAAAGAGAAAGAATCAGATCTCATCTGTACAAACTATTGTCTGGAGAAACCAAACTGTTAGCGAGGGAAAGTTCTTGGTCCATCACCAAAGCAGAAGGGAAGGTAGAATTAGAAAATTAACATTTTGCAAGCCCTAATGAAGTTATGGGTCTAGTCAATCCTCATCAGTGGATGTTAAAAGGATGTAAAAAAGAAAGATCGAGGGAAGCTCTATTGGGCTGACAACACAAAATCTATCTTAACATCACTAAACGTGGGCAACCAGATGGTCTGGGCTTCTGGCTGCAACGCAATAAGGAGGAAACAACACAAACTATGACATATCCTTGACAAAAAGAAATTGAACCTGACTCCAATCAAGTCTCTAGATAGAACTCTTAGTTTACAGTAAATATAGGGGTGAGGGGAAGAAAAATCATGATGAATCAATCAGTCAAATCAAGAATGTGGAACACACTATGGGACAAATAACCTAGTCTCTTTCCAAATAAATGACATAAGAAGTGGGGGGCTGGGAGCTTGTTAGAAATAAAATGAGGTTTAACAAACGTAACAACCAAATGCAGTACTGGCTTCTATTTTAACAAATCAACTGTTAAAAATGATATTTATTGAGACAGTTGGAGATATTAGAATATAAACTGAGTATTGCATAAATTAAAAAATTACTGCCACCTTTTTTAGATACGATAATGGTATTTTAGTTACATAAAAAACATTTATCAGATATATAGTGTGATCAGTGCCAAAACTTGGGCATTTGTTATACTGTTTCCTCTATTTCTATGTGTGTTGGAAAATAAACATTAAAAGTTGTTTTTGTTTTTGTTTTTTAATAATAAAATCAAAGGGGTGCCTGGGTGGCTCCGTCAAGTAAGTGTCTTTCTGCCTATGGCTCAGGTCATGATCCCAGGGTCCTCAGATCGAGCCCCGCCCATGTCAAGCTCCCCACTTAGCGGGCAGCCTGCTTCTCCCTCTCCCTCTGCTGCTCTCCCTGCTTGTGCTCTCTCGCTCTCTGACTCTTTCAAATAAATAAGTAGAATCTTAAAATAATAATAATAAAATTAAAAGTAGTACATTAATTTAGTAGCTTCATACGCTATCCAAAAATGGCATTTTTATCAACTTTAATTATATGGTGAAATCTGTTTTCTATAACGCTATGCCTTTTAAAAAGGCTGAAAATAAAATTTTAGTATGTTCTCGTGTATTTAACAAACAAATTCACATAGGAAAAAAAGGCAAGCCCAAAAAGAAATCTAAAAAGTATCCCACCTTAAAATAGTAGAATAATGAGTAATATTTTTTACTTTTCTTTATAATTCTCTATAGTTTCCATATTTCCAAATTTCCAACTTTTATCATCAGGAAACACTTTTAAGAATATCCTCTTTTTTTTTTTCCTCATTGGAATGAATGAAGATTGTCCAATCAGGATTTTACTTCTAGAATTTCCTATCCCTCAAGAGCCATACACTTTTAAAAAAAATCCTCATCACGGCAAAACACTTCTGTTTCTCTGACCTTTTTGGAACAGGATTTTCTAACGTCTCAGCTACAAGTCAAAGCACCTTTTAAAATCCTTTACTCAGTATACTGAGCTTCAAAATTGCCTGCTCATCCTCCCACATTTCTATTACTTCATAGAGCAAACCAGTTTTCCATAATAAGTGACTGAGCTACTGAACCACAGTTTCTATACATTAATACCTGAGACACCAAAATCGCAATGCAGTTGACCCTTGAATACATGTTTGAGCTGCACAGGTCCATTTAAACCTGGATTTTGGGGGCGCCTGGGTGGCTCAGTTGGTTAAGCATCTGCCTTCGGCTCAGGTCATGATCCCAGGGTCCTGGGATCGAGCCCCACATCAGGCTTCCTGCTCAGTGGAGGGTCTACTTTTCCCTCTCCCTCTGCCTGCCACTCCCCCTGCTTGTACTCTCTCTCTCTCTCTCTGTCAAATAAATAAATAAAATATTTAAAAAAATAAAATTAAAATTAAATTAAATTTAACCCGGATTTTTTTTCCATACGTGGAGTGCAGTACTGTATGTTTTCTCTTCCTTATAATTTTCCTAACAAAATTTCCTTTCTCTAACTTACTTTATTGTAAAAATATAGTATATAACACACATAACATACAAAATATGTGTTAACTGTTAATGTTATCAGTAAGGCTTTCAGTCAACAGTAGACTACTGGTTAAATGTAGGGAGAGCCAAATGTTATATGTGGATTTTCAACAGTGTGGGTGTTAATGCCCCAACCCCTGCATTCTTCAAAGGGATCAATTATAATTTTTTTAGTATCATCTTTTGAGTCCTGGCTATATAACTAATATACAATGATTAAAATGTTATGTCAAGATAGTAAACATGACATCTGATAGAAATCCATTCCTGATCAACTCTCCTTCATCAAGAAATCATGTCAAGGAGTGCCTGGGTGGCTCAGTCGTTAAACGTCTGCCTTCAGCTCAGGTCATGATCCCAGCGTCCTGGGATCGAGCCCCGCATCGGGCTCCCTGCTCGGCGGGAAGCCTGCTTCTCCCTCTCCCTCTCCCACTCCCCCTGCTTGTGTTCCCTCTCTCATTGTCTCTCTCTGTCAAATAAATAAATAAAATCTTAAAAAAAAAAAAAGAAAGAAAGAAATCGTGTCAATTAAAACTTAAAATATATCTCAGGAGAGAGCGCTTTTATTTAGTTGTCCGAAGACCTTTCAGCAATGTTGGGACAGCACTAGTGAGAGAATCTGCATGAAAACCCTGCCATTCCCTTAGCCAAAAAAGTCCTGGCCTTCAGCAATCCTTTTCTTTTGCTAATAACTTCCTTGCCCCACCTCCTTTCCGATGAACACCTTCCATTTTGTGCGACTCCACTGGAGCATCTCTGTAATTGCTAGATGGGATGCTGCCCAATTTGTGAATCACTTAATAAAACCAACTGGATCTTCAAATGTACTTTTGAATTTTTGTTCTCTAACAGACTGTAGATGGCAGTGGACATGTGAAAATTGATAACAGGATATTGTTTATGTTAGTCAAAACACACACATTTTACCTGTACTATATAAATGCTGCTTTCTGGGCTGCCGGGGAGTAGAAAGAAAGGCATTAGCTAAAACACTAGGTGAAAATATTAAGGCACTAGCTAAAATATTATACTATGATAAAAATGTTATTTAACAATATATATTATGTTATATATATAAGACATATATATAAATGTTAAGGAAAAAATGAGCTTAGGAGAGAATGAGGGAAAGAAGTGCCTAGAATACTGAGAAAATAGTAGGTTCAGCCCTTAAGTCAGAGAGGGAAAAAAGAGCAAAACAATTCTTGTTACTCGGTTGGTTTGAACAACTGTCTCACAATATAGGCTCCTGGTTTTCATTTCATGTGCCAAATCATGTCTTTGGAGGGGTCTATTAGGGTGTTCTGAGACCTAATTTCCAATTGGTGGGCGGGGGGCGCGGGGGATGTCTACACCAAAAAGTAATGTTCTGACATCAGCTGGGTGTCCTACAATTCAACTCAATTCTGACACTATCTACCCAGAAATAGCATCAGATCCCACAGATGAAGTGTCAATCCTACAAGACTGCTCCCCCACTTCAGATGCTAGTTGCAAGTCCAGGATACCTGCACATAAATCAGAGGTTCCCACAACCCCCGCCTCAATTTCCATTAATTTGCTAGAGCAGCTCATAGAACTCAGAGAAACATTTTACTTACTGGATCACCGGTTTATTACAAAAGGATATAATTCAGGAACTGCTAGATGTAAGAGAAGGGTAAGGTATGGAGCTTTCATGCCCTTTCAAGGTACCTTTCTCTCTCCACATCTCCATGTGATCACCTATTATTATTTACATATTTTTTATAATATATGTGTTATTTATATACTATTATTTGCTACCCAGAAGCTCTCTGAAACCTGTCTTTTTGGGTTCTGATGGAGGCTCCATTACCTAGGTCTGACTGATTAATCCTTGCCCGTTGTACATAGAACTCAACTTCCAGCTTCCAACCCCTGTCCACTCCCCAGAGTTTCAGGGTGGAACTGAAGTTCCAACCCTCTCATCACTGGCAACCAGCCCCCATTCTTAGGTGCATTCTAAAAATCACCTCATTCACCCAGCAAAAGGCTTTACTGCTCTCATCACATAGAAAATTCCAAGAGTTTTAGAAACCCTGTGCCAGAAATGGGAACGAAGACCAAATATATAATTCTAATTATAAATCACAATATCACAGGGGATATAAGAACCATAAGCGACTCAACTCAGTGAGATCACTTTGAGACATTTTTACCTGCCTCCTTCCCTCCCAGAATTCTTCTACAATTTTTGTAGTTTCTGCGGCCTTTGAGCCCAAGATTAAGGAACACACACACAGATATCTTGCCCTTCCACTCCCTATTTTTATTACCCTTCTCTATAAAAAAGAAGAATGGAAGGGGGGATATTACAGGGCTTAAAAATGCTTAAAGGCTGAATCTTCATTCCCAAGTAGTAGAGGAGCAAAGGGTCCTTTAGAAAGGAAACTGTATGCCCTATTTGGGATTATGGATTTTGAATTCAAATCCAGTTCAGGGGGACATAGAATATCTTTAAGTCAAAAGAAATGGGCAACCCAAGAAATCATATATCTTGCTTATAAGTATGTACTTTGATATAGTTTGAGATGTTTTGTTTTGTTTTTGTCGGTGAATTTGGTTTGATGTCCATGTGGGAATCAAAGAAAAAAGAAAAAATTAAATTTCCTTACAGCTTACACCCCACTGACAAGTCCTTGAAACAAGCAGAGTGACCTTCCTCCAGGAACACAGCTGCCTAGATGTTCAGACTTTGATAGGGGCAAGAGTCAATCTTAGCCAGACCCCCAGGATCCTGTAATTTTTTTTTTAACATAAAGTCCTTTGGAAACTTTCTTCATCTCTACCCTCACCCTCACCCCCACCCCCAGAGATATATGTTGGCACTCATGCCCCAAGCGTATGGCCCACTGATATACATCTCAAGGGTGTCATGACCAGGGTTTTATTAGACAGTAATAAATGACCTTCTGCTAACAATAGCTAGCCCCCTCAGGATCCTGGAAACCTTGTTTCCAAAGTTCCTTAGAGATTTACATTATCCCTAACCCCTTCCCAACTTGAAAGTATATAATCAGTCACCTGTCACAACCCCAGAGCAGCTTTTTGCCCACAGGTCCTGTCCCCTTTAATAAAACCACCTTTTTGCACCAAAGACGTCTCAAGAATTTTTTCTTGGCTGTCAGCTCTGAACCCCAACATTTTCCTACAAAGGTGTGATACTATATAATGTTTAGTAAGAGGTTTATTCTTTATCATGGGAATGGTCACTTAAGGAGTTCATATACAAATTTAGAATAAACACACATCTGAATTAGGGTATACCTGAGGAACGTTACTACCTGTAACTTTTGTACTCAGAAAATACCAATAAGGCAAAATAAGGCCAATCTGTGGGACCCAAGGATCTTTTAGAATTAAAAAGCATTTAAAGCCTAATTCCTACTTTCCAAAATTTTAAAGCAGGGCAATTTTTTCAGGGTATATTAGTTAAACCTGATCATAGTTTGGAATCAGTGTATGGTTATGGGACCCTTAAAATAATATGACCATCTAAGCTGGTGACACTGGTTTCATGCTAAGATTACAGGAGAAGAGCTGATTTCTGAACAGTGCATTTCTAATGCTGGAAAACCTTCAGGGTCCAGCGAGCCCGGTAAGGTGACTGGGAACAATGAGGAAAAATGGCTAAACATGGTGGGTAAACTAAAGAACTGTGGTCCTGGGACAATGAATGTAGAGGCCCTTAGGGGGTGATTAGCACGGTTGGGGGTGGGGGGAGGGTCCGGGTGGACGGGTGGAGTTCAAGCTTTCCCCATAGAAAAACCACACCTGGACCCGTGTCCATGGGACCATAGAAACTTAGCATCAACAGTGACACTGTGATTAAGTGAGTTCTCTGGTTCCTGGAACAATATGGCGAAGGAAACTGCTCCTGATGGAAATGCTAGACACCCTGCTAGTATAAAGGTCAGGGGTCAATGAAGCATCTGTGACAATAAGAGGAGTGACTGTATTTGTTTCATAAGTTTGAGAAGCATTGATCATACACATAATTTCGACTGTTTAGGACTGTTCAGGAGTCCTCAGAATTATTTTTTGGACATGACTGAGACTATCTTTGACTATAATTATCAGATCACAACTACTGGGACATGAATTCTATATGATCACATAATTTATAGTATAATACACCAGCTGATTCAAATGAATCAATATTGGTAAACACTGGAAAAGATGCCAACAGCTAGTAAGTCCTATATAAGTGTTGGCTATTATTTGCTACAGTTGTTTTTTCATGCTGTTATGGGTTAAAAGAAAACTGCCCACAGTGCTCAATTAAGTCTTTGATGTGTTTTAAAATAGAAAGTCATAGAAAACCATCCATTGTGCCCTACTTTTCATGTGCTGGTGAATATTTTTATGACTGATACAAGTGGAACTGAATGTGATATATATTCTGATACATCAGTACCACTTAATAAAGTTTCATTCCATGAACTATTTGATAATGGGCATTGAAAAAAGTACAAAAGATTTTCAAATGATTACCTAGTCTACTTATGCTTTCAAAATGCACTAAAAATGTGTAAGAGAAGTGAGAAGCAAGCTTCTTACAAATTTTAAATAACTTACCCCAGAAAAAGAAAATCATCTTTGGACTATTACACATATGAACCACCTGTAAGAATCCTAAATGGATGTAACATCTGTGGTTCTAGATAAAAGGTTTCATCATTTATTGAAGTCCTAAAATGTCAGGCACAGACTTAGTTTTTAAATGGTTTTCCATTGACAGAAGACTATTATTTCTCAGAAGTTTCTAAATGTTTGATAATTTTAAATAAGGCCCGGTCTAGTTATTTTGAAATGCTACTCCAATCTAAGAAAAACAGTCGTGGAGTATTAGAGATTCCTACAGTCATACACACAAGAAGAAATGTTCAGCATTTTCAGTAAAAATAAAAGAATTTTATTTTTATTAACTAAAAAATATCTGCTATTACCATAGCTTGCCTTCAGCTTGAATTTGTAAGGTTGATCTTAAAACTAAAGTCCATACACAGGGTAAAGAATGATATATACATAACAATTAGGAAGATATATTTGAGAATAAAGAAACATTTCCAACCAAGATAAATTAACTTTATGTTCCTACCCAGAAAATACACATTTCTACCAAGAAGAATGTCACTAAAACCAATCAACAGTTCTTAATTTTCTCTAACTGGAGGGACAGCGGGTGCTACTCTCCTACATGAACTTCTATAGAGTCCCTTTTTAGGCTCCCTGCCCTTATTTGTGTCCCTTGAAAAACCCCTTAGCCACACAGGTAAAGTGTCTAAAATGATAATCTGATCATGTCTCTCCTATTTCTAGTATGTCACTGGATTCCAATCCCCTGCAAACCAAAATCCAAATTCTTTACCATTACATGGGGAGCCCATCACGATACAGACGGATGGATGGATTTTCCAAACTTAGCTCTGCTACTCCTTTCTCACGCTTTCAGCTCTAGCAATTTAGAACAGCGTACAGCATCTCAGGCATACCATATTGTTTACACGTCCATATCATCAGGCAGTTCCTGTCATTTACAAATCATGTTGCCTCTCCTGGAATGCTCCCCTGTTCATGCTCTTGCCCCAAGCCACCATCATACATGCCCCTGTGTTCTATCCGGATCATTCCTTTTCCCATTTCAAAATCCAATTCGAGAGCTGTCTCCTTCCAAAAGGGCTTTACTGTCAACTGCCTTCCTGGTAACTCAGAGGAGAAATAATCATTCCCTGCTCCATGTAACTTTGTTTTCTCTAGATACATTTCTTATTGCAGTTTTTTAGGCACTAATGAGTATATTCTTTCTCCTGCATTAGATTCTGAGCTTCCTGCAGGCAGAACCTGTGCCTGATTTGTATTTACCCAGGACCTAGCTCAGAAGCACAGGGAAAGCACTCTGTCATGTGTCTGCTTTATTGACTAGATACAAAGGAACCTTGAAAGAGTATTTTCTTGCTTTTGTTGGCTTCCGAGTCACAAAAGAACTTGGAGCCCTCAGCAGGCCCTGTTGTTCTGTAATTGATGAAAGGCCTTTATCAATACTGAGCCATTGAACAAAGAAGCTCTTTCTGAAAATATTAGAACCATCTTCACTTACTTAAATTTCCAGAAACTTGCAGTAGCTAGCCTACCAGTGGCCTCTGAGCAAATTACGCAAACTTATTTCCATTTCCGAACTTTCATAATTTCTAAGGGCAGATGCAAGGAGAGAAATACAAATACTTCTTCAGATAAAGGTTGTGAGCCTGCTTTAAATCACTTAGAAGCTCTGCTCTATGGGGCAAAAAATCATATTGAAACAAAATATTTTTACCAAGAATGGAATTTCTAAGATACTACATCCTTCAAAGTGACAACATAATGGCAAATTATGACCCACCAAACTCAGAGGAGCAACATTATGTCTGAAGAAATACAGATCAAATCAATGCTAAGCAGTGAGTCTTTTTCATGGAAAATTAACAAGGTAATCACCCAGGCTTCTGGGTGCTGAATCACTTGCTACCTGATGGAGGACCAATAATAAGGAAGAGCAGTGAATTATCTTAGAATGCCCCAGGCCAACCATGAGTTGATGTATTGTGACAGGAGTCATCAATAACCAATATCTGGGTGTTTGTGTATATATATGCTGAGGACTGCAGAAGGAAGGTCTCGTGAATAATACCCAAATGATATAAAACCTAATCCCTGCTTTCAATGAGTTTACAGTCTGGAAAGGGAAATAAGGCTTAAACAGAGAAAATCAAATAACACGCAAAGGATGTGATTTTCAAACACAATGCAAGGTAACAAAAGATTAAGTTTCTGCTTGATTCATTCCACCAACATAGATTGAGTGAAACTGAATACCTAATACTTTGTGTCAGAGTGATACAGACCATAGGAACAACGAGATTTCAGACGAAAGAGATGTCTATATGTGCACCTGTTGTCAGGAAACTCCAGGGAGAGATTTGAACTGAGGATTCAGAAGTAGGTAATATTTAGATTTGCAGAGAAAAAAAGGGAAATGGCCCAAAAGTAGGAAAACAGGTGTGAATCAAAGCACATTACCAGGTCATATTTTTAATTTTTATTCAAATTCTATAATGACTTGGGTTTGCTGTGTTTCAAGTCCTGGACGCATGTATCTATACCCCGTACAACTCTTCATTCCTTCATGCTTAACCCTGATTCTTCAACATTACTGTGTTCTCTAATTCCACCCACTTTCTTGCCGCCCTAACAACAGAAAAGGGAGAGAAGAAACCTTTCCTGAATTAAGAGAAGATGCACCTATAAATGACTCATGTATGTGTTCACAGAGTATGTCAAGAGAGATGGACGCACAAAAATAATCTGGCTTGAATGCTTATTTACTGAAAATTTTAAACATCCTCTGTGGCTAATAGGCTCATCTAATAAACATATTCAACACCTCAATAAATAGCATATTTTCTATTTGCTTCTTGGCAATTGCTTTCATCCAACTTGCTCAAAGCTCTTCAAAGACAGGAAGCCAGACTTTCCACAGTTCTAAGTCACTCCCTGAGGTAATTTGGGTGGTTAAGGAGGCACATTAATTCTTTCAGGCCACAAGGGGCCTATTTACTGCATATATAGTGAAAAACCAAAAGAGAAACAAAATTCCCCTGAGCCCCAATGATGGGTAAGAACTCTTCTCCAAGCTTTGATTAGCTTGGAGGACGTTGATTAGCACAGAGGAAGCAGAATTTTGCATTTTGGTTTTAGAAAACCCAAGGAGAATGTCCACCAATGACTGACTCTCTCATTCTGAAATAATTTCTTCACCATTTAAATCTTGTGTAAGAAAAACTTCCAGCTATGACTGTAGCAGCCTTTCAAAAACATCAACCATAAAGATGAATCAACACAACAATTTCAATGATAAATTGTATCCAAAGTTTAGAGATATCAATTTTTTGTTAATTGTATTGTTCCTACACATAGATTTTATTTTGCCTTGCTTAAATATGAGGCAGTTTGCAAAGACAATGACCTATCCCAAAGACCTCCTACAGACATGTCAAGGGTTTAGAGACTTAATTCAATTCTGATCTTGAAAACACCTTGGAGTATCATTTAGCCTTGAGAAAGCAGATCCAGACAAGTACCCACTGAGAGGCTAAAAAATTAAGATCCTCTTCTCCAGGGGGATTTGTGCATAACTCCTGCTAAAGCCAGGGCAAATTTGAATCATAATGAGAAGATCATGTCCTTCAACTAGTTTCCAGGGGCAGAAAAAACATTAAGATTTATGCTTCAGCCTAGCCCCCACTCTTGTCTTGTCAGGTCTATTTTTAAATCTCAAATCATTAGAAAATGGCTGTTAAGAATCTTTTCACTTAATTGCTTCAAATATTTATAAGCATTGGTGAAACTGCATGTAACTAGGGAGAATAAGGCAGGAATATGGAGAAAATTATGGGTTTGCACCTACTTTTTGTAATTTGTGATTCCACAGGATTTGGTTATCAAAAATCACTCTGAGTTTCTTAGCATTAAACTGTTGCATTTTGGAAAATATAATTTTGTCAAAATAACCAGTGACAAGACTCATAATTTATTTTCTATAAAGGTGATTAAAAGGCAGCTACAAATTAGGCTGATCCAGTATATTAGGTTAAGATGAGGAAAACGTAATTTAACCGAGGTAGCTCAAGAGAGGGTAGCCACTTTACAGAGATGTGGGAAGAGCTGAAAACAAGAAAAGTTAAGGCAACCAGAAAACAGGAAGTTGCTACCATTTTTAGGGCAGATGAGCAAAGAGAGCAGATGGTATTATCAGAGGCAGGGAGAAAAAGCCTACACGCATGAGCTGGAACCAGGCAGAAGCAACTAGGAGGGAATGGCTTTGTGACTGGATCTAGAACCTTGCAGGAGATGCAGCCTCAGTCTTAAGCACCGCTAGAAGCACAGCAGACTTCTTCCCGACCCCACTTGCCAATGTCCTGGCACTTCCTGCCTTTGGCCAAACTTAATCGGAAACCAGT
The DNA here is from genome assembly GCF_003265705.2 of Callorhinus ursinus. Lineage (NCBI taxonomy): Eukaryota > Metazoa > Chordata > Mammalia > Carnivora > Otariidae > Callorhinus > Callorhinus ursinus. The sequence continues at coordinate 16,309,019 of NW_027397074.1, read as the reverse complement.
GGGCAATGTGGCTTCCAGAAATCAGGCTCCTTTGTGAACCAGAGCAGTGTAGAGGAAGAAAGGGGAATGGATCAGAGAGTGACAAGCAGATGTTTAGCACCGTGTATCCTGTCTGCTCTCCAGCAACCATCCTCGCTCTGCTCTTGTATTGAAGAACTGCTCATTTCTGCCTATCATGGAGCCACCATCCTTCATGCAAATGAAGATACCCTTACCCTCTCCAGAAAGAGAGAGAAGGTCTCCATCAGTGTTCATTTCTCATCTAACTCAATCAAAATCCTATCAGGGTATTCTGTAACCTAAAAACCAATTATAAAATTAAGTACAACACTCTTTTTTTTTAAGATTTTATTTATTTAGAAAGAGAGAGAGCACACGCATGCACATGAGTGGGGCAAGGGGTAGAGGGAAAGAGAGAATCTCAAGCAGCCTCCACACTGCGCACAGAACCCAATGAGGGGCTCAATCTCAGGACCCGAGATCAGGACCTGAGCCAAAGTCAAGAGTCAGACACTAAACTGACTGAGTCTCCTGGGTGCCCCAAGGACAACATTCCTTGTGTGAAATAGTAGAAGGGAAAAGAGGAAAAGAGAAAGGAATGGTTAATATTGTCCATGTCCTTCAGCCAAACACCACCAGTAAAACAAGTTAAAAGAATCGGGTTTATTACTCCCTGAATTGAGGGAGACACCGAGAGGTGTCTCAGTTAAGAGGACGTTAAAAAAAAAAAAAAATTTTTTTTTGGACAGGATTTGAGTTTAGCTGGGTAATTTGGGGAGGGCTGAGGAAGCAGGGATTTACCTTAGATGGAGTGCTGTTAGAAAACGGGCAATTCCATGACCTAGTGTCTCAATAAATAGTATCTACAGGGAGGGCACACTAGAATGAGGGTAAATCTATAATGGAAAAAGCAGCAGTACTCACTCTTATTATCTGGGAGAGAGGCATGTGTGGTGGTTTGTGGCTTGATGAGTGTCGTTGCTTTGATTATGGTGTCAGAGTAATCTGACATTAACTTTCTGTGAGATTATATCCAACAGGAAAACAACATGGCTTCGCTATGAGCATCAGACCAGTTACCAGACGTCAGAAGCTCCTCTTTTCCTTTCTCAATATACACAGAACTTATATTCATAATATATTTTTAAAGATGTAAGTAAAATATGTATTTACACCTAATATATATAATATACATATTTTTTCTGTTCTTTCTTCTAGTATGTGATCATGAGTAGTAATTCATATTTTAACACATCCATCTTCTAACACACATACCATGTTCATTCCCTTTGACCTTAGCTACCACCTTGACAGTAGAGATCCTCTACCTGGGACAGTGACCTACACATTATGCCCTGAAGAGGCTAAACTTCTGGTGGTCCAGCCTTTATCGGCTTGTCCTAATCTCCCATTAACTTTCACTATTTTGTGTGAAAGTACTAAGTCCCCAGTGAATCCTCAAAGTCCCATTAGTCTCCATTGCAAGAGCAACCCAACTTTCCTTCATCAACTGGAATCAGTCATCTCACCCAGGTTAGAACCTCTTTCTCTGTCTATTGTATTGGTTCAGGGCTATGAGGAGCCCCAAATGGCCAGGTATTAATCTCAACTCCAATTCAACTCAAGAAAACCATCTTCACACCACCTCCCACAACTCCAGTAGAAGCCTACTCTCCTGGTAACAAAATCCTCTGAGACATCTAAAACCAAGGTTGTGGGAACGAGAGCAAAAGTCACTAGAGACCAAAATTGTGAGGGAGGGAGTTCTTAGAAATAATAATGAAAGGAACCATTCCTATGCTTCCCTCTTTGGCTATGGGAGAAAGAGCACTGGGTATTAGCGACCAATTCAAAGCCCATATGGCATCTTGTAGGACAGCATCACCAACACACAGGCAGCTGGAGACATACTGGGTTTTCAGTAGGCCAGCTTATAATTCTATGAAGCCAACTTTTTCTGAGTGACAAGGTAAATGCATGACTAGAGGATTCTGTGGCCCTCTGGCTCACTTCTGCTGTGAATTATTTCCTTGGTCACATACACAATTGTGTGGAATAGCTTTATTCTGAAAGAGTCCACCAATGGAATACTGTCAGAAGGATTTTTCACAGAGAGACTGGATGATGTGCACAAGGAACTCTTTGTACTATTTTTGTAATCTTCAGTAGGTCTGAAATTAATTTGAAATAAAAAGTTCAAAAATAAAGAAGGCTAGGTAGGAGAAGAGGAGTTGTTCCTGCCAACAAGAAGACCCAGGAGGAAACAGAAGTCAATGTTTAGCAGATTCAGGGAGAAATATGTTATATTAATCAAAACTGCATACCTTCATATTCAAAATAAGTAATTATTAAACACACTGATACAACATAGCATTTTAACTTACGTGAAAGTACCTTGAATTACAGACTTTTTTCTTCCCAATCAAGTCAATTCAAAATATTATTTCAAGTTATTTGTTTTTCTTTTACTTATTTGGTTTATTCTTTTATTACCAGGGAAACATCTTATCTATAGATTTAGCTCTGCATGCTGGTTTTTCTTAAGCTTTTGAGAAGGATTATTTTTGACAGGGGCATATACTTTCCAAAAAGAGCTTAAAATTTAAATACCAAAACAAACTCACTCATTCCTAATGAATTCTTAAGGAACTTGTATTCTTTTCCCTTTTTAAAAATTTTATTTATTATTTATTTATTTATTTATTTATTTATTTATTTATTTATTTATTTGCATTTCGCTGTATTTCAGCTAACTGCTTGTCCGGTTGTTCTCTGGGTCGGTAATCTGCCCTATCACTTCAACTTGCAACTTCAATCTGATCTACCCAAGAAAAAGTGCTAAGTGGATAAACCAGTGTGTAGTATCTGTGCTCTGTTATATTTTTATTTTCACACAAAGGCACCATCTCCTTTGACAGAAGGAGAAACATTTTTTTTTATTTTTGCCCACTTATGAAAGGAATTACACTTAGATAGCTGAATTAACTGGTTCCCTATTTCTAATGTATTCCAATCACATTTTAGTATCTTCAATTGACTGGTACCTGGACTAGCCACCCAACTGACCTGCCCCTTAATTTGGCATTAGTGAAGAAAGAATCTAATTATGAGACTGAGACAGTCTAGTCCCTGACACCACTTGTCCATTTTTAAAAATAATGCAATGCTCAGCTTGTGTTCACTTGAGGTTTCTTGGCAATCCAATTCTTAAGCTACAGAAGGATCACTGGTGAGTGAGGAGGAAGGTAGAAGAAAGTCAAGATGACCACATGATGAAACAGCCAGGAGATGATGCTAACTGCCTTGAGGAATTGAGATTTGAACTTGATGCACTGAGGAGCCAGGAAAGGACATCAAGCAGGGGAGTGGTTTGAACAGACTGGCATTTTCAAAATTTATTCAAAATGACAAGGTTCTTTTCAATATGCAAATATACTTCAGAAGTTAAGTCTCTGTCATTCCAACTTGCAGTGAGCTATTTTGATCTGCTAATCAGAGGGCAGCTGGAAAGGACTAGGTTTTGAGGAGGTGGAGATGGACAGTGCCAAGAATAGATGTTGTCTAGAGATTGCTGTCTACAGCCCATCACTCTGGAAAATTGTCCCCAGTCACCCGCACCAAATGCTAGAAGTCATATATATCTATCAGTTTAAGACCAGTATGCACAATGTTGCCCCAGGATATGGTCCTAGAAAAAGGCTTCATTTTGTTTAATTAAACTAATCTTGGGATTAGACTGATTGGAATGTGATTCAACCACAAAATGACCTAATCTGACAAGCTCACACCGCCTCTTCAAAAAACTAAACCCTTCCCTGATAAAAAGCTACTAAATATACTACCAGTGTACTTTAAAAGCAGGATTTCAAAGAACAAAGCCAGAACTTGTGGAAGCCAGGTCTGATGTCTTTTCAATCAGTTACTTTGCTGAACTTTAGGAAGGTGTAACTTACAAGGGTACCTGGATGGCTCAGTCAGTAGAGGGTCTGACTCTTGGGTTTTGGGTTTGGGCTCAGGTCATGATCTCATGGGTTGAGAGATTGAACACTGCGCTGGGCTTCGTGCTGGGCGGGGAGTCTGAGATTCTATCCCCGTACCCCTCCTCACTGCCTGCACTCTCTCTCTCAAATAAATAAATAAATAAATCTTAAAAAAAAATTAAAAAAGAATCTGTAACTTGCATTCAAAAAAAAAACTTTCTTTTTTTTAGCTTTTTTTTTAAGATTTTATTTATTTATTTGACATAAAGAGACACAGTGTGAGAGGGAACACAAGCAGGGGGGGTGGGAGAGGGAGAAGGAGACTCCCCACGGAGCAGGGAGCCCGATGCGGGGCTCAATCCCAGAACCCTGGGATCATGACCTGAGCCGAAGGCAGACGCTGAAGACTGAGCCACCCAGGTGCCCCAGCCTTTCTCTTTCGAATAGTGACAGACAGGCTAAAGGACCGAGGGAAAGGATGCTTGAGGGAAGGGCACAACGAGACAGAAAGGGTTTTTGAACCTGTGTTTGGAAGCCTGTGCAGGGTGCCCACCTGTGAAGGCCTCACGGGAACAGGACTCCTAAAACAACAACTATGTCTGGAAGGCTGTGGTCCAAGGCCATTTTTACTGGCTATACGCGGGGTATCTGGAACCAGAGGGAGCACACAGCTCTTCCTAAGACTGGGGGGGTTTATGCTCTAGATGAAACTGAATTCCATCTAGGCAAGAGATGTGCTTATGTGTACAAAGTAAAGAACAACACAGTGACTCCTGGTGGCAAACAGAACAAAGCTAGAGTAAACTGGGGAAAAGGAACTCGTGCTCATGGAAACCGTGGCACGGTTCATGCCGAATTCCAAAGAAACCTTCCAGCTGGCCACTGGCCACAGAATCCATGTGATGTTGTACCCCTCAAGGGTTTAAACTTACTGAAAAATAAATAAAGGTGTAGATTTGTTCTCTTGTTAAAAAAATGTTCTTTTTTAATTTACTTCCTACATATCGTTTCCTGAAAAAAGTAAAATGTCTCTGTGATACCTTTATAAGCAACTCTAATTTTGAACTGGTAATTTGTGCATCCAGATTATGCTCAGCAAAGCATGAATCATATAGATCCCATTATGTGATTATGCAAATGCACACTAAATATACAATTACAAGCATATATGGGCAGTGAAATTTAATTAATTATTATGTCTTAGCTCACTTGCCCAATGTAGTTTTAACCAACAGTCCACAGATGTGTTTCCTCTCTTGATTCATTTACATTTTAATACCATGTAGAAATGATAAATTATCGTAACAGCAGATGATAAAAACAGATGGAATAAACATAATTGAACCCAAGATGATTTACATAGGTTTGAATTGAACAGTTTGTGTATTTAAGTCAGTATTAAATGCTTTATTCTTGTATTGTGGCTATTTAGGAAGAATTTCACAAACACAAACACACACAGAGGCATTGAAGCCAGCCAAGGGCATGTAAAAATGCATATTTAAAGGCTTTAAATAGCTTTTAAATTGAAGAGCAATCACTAATTATACTTAAAGGTATAAACATTAAAAGAAAAATGTGATCAAAAGGATCAGACAGAGTAACCTAGGGATTATAAAAATTATCAATAAACACTAATGCTAAGTGAAGTGAATATTTGACAAATTACCAGATATAATTGAAAATCTCAGCCACTTATAGATTACATTGTCCCCTGGAGGGCTTCATTCCAAACTTAAATAATTGATGATCTTCCTAAAGATGAAATCTAAAACCATCAGAATCACTTCATTCCATTCCCAAATAGTATGTGTCTGTGTGTATGTGTGTATGCATCCCCGAGTCTTTTAATGGGCATACATTTGAATTGACGTGCAAAATTATTACTTCTGTTTCTTTGAAATCCCATCAAATAAAAATGCAATTACATTAAAAAGTCAATATTTGGGGCATCAAATTTCTCTGATGTCAAAAAAGTGAAGAAAACTTGTCTCATTTGTCAAAAAAAAGATTACAGGAATAGCACAGGACAGGAACCGGTTACCAGAAAAACGACTGCTCAGTGGGCCGTGGAAAGCCTTCCTTCCCCCGTTTATATCATACGATATTCCTGGCGGAATCCTCCTTTGCCGGGAAATAGAGGATTATAAATGGGTGGACTTCAAACTACCCTGACTCTCCTTGAACAGTTATTTTCACCATAATTCATCTCGCAGGTGGTAACCTCAACCTTAATACTTTACTTCTAGCTTTATGTGCATGGTGCTAAAAGAAAGAGCCTAAAATTGTGTCAAAAAGAGAAGAGCATTTTCCTCTCCTTTGTTATTTATTTATTTGCCAGAGAGAGAGAGAGAGAGAGAGCACAAGCCGGGGGGGGGAGCAGGCAGAGGGTAAAGCAGGCTCCCTGCTGAGCAAGGAGCCCGATGTAGGACTGGATCCCAGGACCCAGGGATCATGACCTGAGCTGAAAGCAGATGCTTAACGACTGAGCCACCCAGGTGTCCCAAAAAGAGCCTTTTCTAAAATCGAATTATCTTAGAGTCAAATATGGAATTTTTTTTTTAACTTTAAGGACAGGTATTTCTATTCAGAGCTTCATCTTGCCATATTGCAGAAAAGAATTTTTTTAGCCCTGGACTGCCCTTGGGATTCAGAGGTATTTGAGAAGTGGGCTGACACCTTCAGGTTAAAAAGGCCAAGTTTATATGCCACGAAGTCATTAAGGCCGATCAATATTGCATTGCCAAGAAGTGGGCCTCGAAAGCTACGCCATCTCAGGAACAAGGGACGAGTTGGAGACAAGTCAGCTGTAAAACATGAAGACCAAGTTTCATCAGAAGAAGCAGAACTAAAGTGGGTGAGAACCAACCACTTGGCTGTCAACAGGGATTTTTTTTGTTTGTTTTATGTTGAAACTTCCAAGAAATTAGAAAGCCAAGCAGGTACAGTAAAACAATTGCACTAGAAAGAGAATGATAATTACTATTTACACAAGGAAACCACATATTGTTCTTCGGCCACAGTCATCGTTGGTGCCTGAAGTAAGTATCGTGGCTTATTTATTTCTAATTCTATAACTGAAATAAAAAGATACAATGGGCTGTGGAACATGGATTCCCCATCTCTCTCCATACCCACACCTCAATCTGCATTCACTGCCACTACCCCTTCCTGCACCATTTGGATGTTCTCAGCGCTGTCAAGGAGCCTCTTCAATGATTAAAAATAAAACAAAATAGTTGTGATGAAGCAAGATACAAAAACTAGCTAACTTAGACCCTCATGAACAACTTAAAATGTGGTAATGTCTAGGCTTTATCTCTACCCTGCGTTCTTGCAAATACATGTTTATTAGCTTACTTTTCCTTGAATAACCATAAGAAGGTCTTAAAATCCTGATAACATTTTCTGGGAATTATAATACTTTTCAGTATTGCATACTATTAAGCCACTTAATGGTAGAGATGGAAATTTTGAATTTTCATAAATAAAAAACATTTTCACCACAGCAAGTCCTTACTCTCTACAGTCATGCTTGATTTTTAGAAACTCTGATACCCATAATGAAGTAAGTAAATTACATTTGACAGTGATATCACACCACCTTTGTGCCAAGGCTCAAATGCTGGACAAAGACCTCAAGCCAATGGCCTGTATGACTGGTGATGCTCGGAAGGGAATCATCAGAGTCACATTCTACCTGTACTGCCAACTCTGCCTGCATTTGCAGTAACAACAGCCATCCCCACTTTACCATCATAAAGAGGTGTGTTCAAAATGGTTTTGATGTCAATAGAGCTACCATATGATCCAGCAATTGCACTACTGGGTATTTACCCAAAGATACAAATGCAGTGATCTGAAGGGGCACATGCACCCCTATGTTTATAGCAGCAATGTCCACAATAGCCAAACTGTGGAAAGAGCCAAGATGTCCATCGACAGATGAATGGATAAAGAAGATGTGGGGTGTATATATACACACACACACAATGGAATATTATGCAGCCATCAAAAGGAATGAAATCTTGCCATTTGCAATGACATGGATGGAACTGGAGGGTATTATGCTGAGCGAAATAAGCCAATCAGAGAAAGACATGTATCATATGACCTCACTGATATGACGAATTCTTAATCTCAGGAAAGAAACTGAGGGTTGCTGAAGAGGTGGGGGGTGGGAGGGATGGGGTGGCTGAGTGATAGACACTGGGGAGGGTGTGTGCTATGGTGAGCGCTGTGAATTGTGCAAGACTGTTGAATCACAGATCTGTACTTCTGAAACAAATAATACATTATATGTTAAAAAAAAAAAAGAAGATAGCAGGAAGGGAAAAATGAAGGGGGGAAATCGGATGGAGAGATGAACTATGAGAGATTATGGACTCTGAAAAACAAACTGAGGGTTCTAGAAGGGAGGGGGGTGGGGGGATGGGTTAGCCTGGTGATGGGTATTAAGGAGGGCATGTTCTGCATGGAACACTGGGTGTTATACGCAAACAATGAATCATGGAACACTGCATCAAAAACTAATGGTGTATTGTATGGTGATTAACATAATAAAAAAAAAGACAAGAGTAACAAATGTTGGCGAGGATGTGAAGAAAAGATAACATTGTGCATTGTTGGTGGGAATGTAAATTGGCACAGCCACTATGGAGATTCCTCAAAAAATTAAAAATAGAACTACCATGTGATCCAGCAATTCCACTTCTGGGTATATATCCAAAAGAAATGAAAACAGGATATCAAAGAAATATTGATACTCCCATGTTCAATGCACCGTTATTCACAATAGCCAACACATGGAAACAACCTAAGGGTCCACTGATGGATGAATGGATTAAGAAAATGTGATATAAATACATAATAGACTATTATTCAGTCATGACAAGAAGGAAATCCTGCTATTTGCAACAATATATATGGACCCTGACGGCATTATGCTAAGTGAAATACATTACGGAAAGACAAATACCATATGATCTCACTTATATGTGGAATCTAAGACCATTGAACTCATAGAAACAGAGTAGAATAGTGGTTACCAGGGGCTGAAGGGTGGGAGAAATGGAGAGTTGTTGGCTGAAGGGTACAAACTTTTAGGTATAAGATGAATAATTTCCAGGAAGCTAAGGTACAGCATGGTGACTATAATTAATGCTATATTGTATACTTGAAAGTTGATTTGAAAGTAGAATCTTAATGTTCTCCTATAACAACTACAAAATGGTAATCATGTGAGGTGGATAATGTGTTAACTAAAACTTAAACTTACAATGTTATATGTCAGTTATATCTCAATAAAGCTGGGGGGGAAAGATTTATTGCATTAAAGGTAAAACAAAGATGTGGTATATATGTATGTATAATGCAATATTATGCAGTCAACAAAAAAAAATGAAATCTTGCCATTTGCAATGATGTGGATGGAACTAGAGGGTATTATGCTGAGCAAAATAAGTCAATCAGAGAAAGACATGTATCATACGATCTCACTGATATGAGAAATTTGAGAAACAAGACAGAGGATCATAGGGGAAGGGAGGGAAAAATGAAACAAGACAAAACCAGAGAGGGAGACAAACCATAAGAGACTCTCAATCTCAGGAAACAAACTGAGGGTGGCTGGAGTGGAGGGGGGTGGGAGGGATGGGGTGGCTGGTGATGGACATTGGGGAGGGTATGTGCTATGGTGAGCGCTGTGAATTGTGTAAGACTGATGAATCACAGGGGTGCCTGGGTGGCTCAGATGGTTAAGCGTCTGCCTTCGGCTCAGGTCATGGTCCCAGGGTCCTGGGATCGAGCCCCACATCAGGCTCCTGGCTCAGCAGGGAGCCGACTTCTCCTTCTCCCTCTGCCTCTCCCCCTGCTCCTGCTCTCTCTCTCTATCTCTGTGTCTCAAATGAATAAATAAAATCTTTAAAAAAAAAAAAAAGACTGATGAATCACAGACTGGTACCCCTGAAACAAATAATACATTATATGTTAATTAAGAAAAAAGACTAAAAAAAAATGGTTTCAAAGGCAACCATGGAAAATACTACCTTGCAAAGTCCCTGTTCATGGGTATATTTCCAAACATTATTAGTGAGGTAAATGAATGATCTCTATCACAGAATCCTGCTTTTGCCTGTATTCGTAGAAATTTAAAATACTGTTGTTGCAGCACCTCTACAAATTTGATTTGAAACCTTAGTAGCCGTGCCAGGATCCAGCGATCAAGCAATCAGACTACAGACGATATTGCATATACAGGGATGTCTGGACGGCTCAGTTTGTTAGGCGTCTGCCTTTGGTCGGGTCATGATCCCAGGGTCCTGGGATTGAGTCCCACATCAGGGCTCCTTGCTCAGCAGGGAGCCTGCTTCTCCCTCTGCCTGTCGCTCCCCCCCCGACAAATAAATAAATAAAATCTTTAATATATATTGCATATACAGGTTCTCTGAGGCTCCATAGGTTTAATAACTTTGATAATTTGTTCTGATTGGTTTTGTTGCTGTTTTACCTTCTAGTTCTTTGGAATCTTTGTTGATTTCTGATCAGAGCAAACTGCTTTTTTGTTAGATATCTTAGCTCTACATCTTCTAGGATTTAATATTCTAGTTTCTCTTGGTTGAGCCCTTCAGTTTATCAGCATTCTGAGATTTTTTTTTTAAATCCCAAAAGGACCAAAAGAGATCCAACTCATCCATAGTTAGAGGTTTCTGGCTTATATCCCCCTGCTGAGTTCGACATTAGGCATTTCCTTCTGAACTACTTGGTCCACAGTACCTTGAGGGAAACTGGGCACATAATTCCACCAACCTATTTTCTGTCTCAATTGGATGCATGTTCATTGGCTAATTCCTCACCTTCAACTCAGCCATAAACAAATAGTCCTGCCTGCCAAGTCAGTGATGTAATTGTTGTGTACAGTGTGCTAAAATGAGGTACCTTCCAGATCTGTGCTGAGTGTTTAACACGCCTCATTTTATGATCTGATCATAGACCATCTCCAGAAACCACCCCTCAGTGCCCTCCTACTGTGTTACGCTCCAAATCTCTGCCGCCCGCTTTTCCTTCCTTTAACAAAGGAAGTTCATTCCTGCTCTAGAATCCCTGCAACAGCTCTTTCTAGAGCAGAGGCTCCAAAATCTTCCTGACTTGCACCTTCCTACGGTTTAAGCCTCAGATGGAATGTCAGTGGTGCCTTACCTGATTTATCATTCCGAATGAGTATCCCCATCTCCTCATACACACAGTACACACACAAGGAAGTTTCCAGGTGGTTCCCAAGTAGAAGGCAAGAATGACTAGCAGCCTAAGCTGATAAACAAGCCATTACTTTGTAGTAATGACAATGACATTCTCTGACAGGTTACACAAGTCAACACTGTAGTATGAACTAAGGACTGCTGAAATGGTACAGCGACAGACTCTCTCTCCCACTCTGCTGCTACCAAGAGTATGTCATTTTGAAGTCATTCCTTTCCTTTTCCATTAGGGAGCTCTTCCTTTCCTTTTCCATTAAGGAGCTCTTTTTGAAAGGCAAAGACTTCAGGAGATTATAGCAAACCCCTGTTGGGTTGTATATTCAGGCTCTCTTCAGCAAGAAATCCGCCCCCTCCACTTGACCCCACCAATAATGGGGCTCCTGAAGCCAAGCGTCTATGTGATTTTGCCCTAACTCAGCCAGTCAGACTTATTCCAGGTACTTAAATTTCTGATGTAAAAGATAAAAAAACTGAGAGTTCCAAATATTGGTAACATAACCAGTGGAGTTCTACTTCTGCCCAATATAGGAGCCGCTGGTTGCAGGTGGCTACTTAAAATTAAATTTCAATTTCAATTAATTAAAGTTAAAAATTCATGTCCTCAGTTGCATTAGCCACATTTCAAGGGCTCAATATTATAGGTCATCCCCATCACAGATGATTCTATTAGACAGATTTGCTCTAGAAGAAGACTCAACAAAGTACATCCCCCAGGTCAAATCTTTTTGTACAAACCATGACATAAGTTTTTTTTTCATTTTAAAATGGAAAAAAATTAAAGAATATTTTCAGACATGTGAAAATTAGGTGAAATTCAAATATCAGAGTTCACAAATAAAGTTTTATTGGAACAGAGCCATGCACATTCATTTACAGATTATAGATGTCTGCCTTCATGCTACAGTGGCAGAATTAAGTATGTGCAACAGAGATCATACAACCAGCAAAGTCTAAAATATTTATTATCTGATCCTTTATAGAAAAAGTTTGCTAACTCCTGCTCTGGAGAGACATGCTAAGGTCTGTAAAGCTTTCTCAGATTCTGAGAATTTATGAAAAGACCAGATAATACTTACCCTGGCGTGCTAATGACTTTCAGATCTGTGGAAAGGTGTTTCATTTCTGTGATGGAGACTGGCAAGGAGAAGGACCACTGTTAAGAAGTGGTGTCGAAGGGAATAAAGGAGAAGAGTGTCTTCTTCCCCAGTACCAACAGAGAGGTGCTAGAGCATTGTTATTTTACTGTGCTTACTTCAGTGCACCCAGGCCCCCCACTGCCTAAAAAGGAATGGGAAAAAAAAAAAAAAGAAGCCTTCACATTTCCCTTGTCGAAACCAGGGGCTCCTAGATCTCCCCTGTGAGAGTCCTGCTAAGTTCCCTTTAAGTGAACACAGCACCAGCTCTCCCTGCAGCTGCACAGCTAGACATGCAGGCCAGAGCTGATGGGCATAATTAGGCCTCAAGCCGGGTGTAAGTGCAATCGGAGTGGAAAATACGCCACAGCATCCTTGGTGAACTGTGAACTCCTCCCTACACTGAAAGGAGGCACACTGGTTATGTGTGAGTGTTTCTTGAAAAGATGTCATTACATCAGGGTACTCACAAGTCAAGAAATGTCCAGGGTCATCACACTGTATGAGTTATACTTTACTGGGACTTGCCATAAATTGACAGAAGAAAAAGAATCCTAGGCAGAAGAATATAAGAGATCAAGACAGAATTCCTGAAATGGGTACAGATACGAAAGTGTCTAGGGGCTCGAAAGAAAGGCTGAGCTTCACAGAAATTCTGGGTCACTTGCTGTGACAAGTAATTCTCGACTCAGGACTCTCACAATAGGAGACTTCAAAGATTCTTCTCTCTAATAATGAGCCTGACAAATCATGTTTCATTTTCTCAAGGAGGTGCCAGGTAATCATTTTGCCTCTAGTCTAATACAATCACTATGGGAAAGCGGGTTAGAGCACCAGCCTGACATCAGATGACCTGAATTTGAATCCTGTCCCCACCACTTAGTAGCTGCCTCATTGATCTCAACTGTAAAATAAGATACCTACTTATGAATTTGTTTGGATGAATAACCAAGATATAGTTCAAGAGAAAGTGCTTACCACTGAAATAGGCAAGAGCAGTAAGTATGGATGCTGATTTGGAAGATGTTGCTAATGGCCTAGCCAATGCCCGTCACTGCCACCACCTTCTTTGCAGATTCCTGAGAATATTCGGTCACTGCCTAGTTCTAAGCAATAGATCACAATCTGTTTAAATCCAATTTGACAACCTTGTGCCACCCTTTCCCAGCCTCCCTTGTAGTCAGGGCTTGTCAGGTGTTCCAATTCTAGCCAATGAGACCTTACTAGAAAGTGTCTGGATGAGGGATGGGATGGGGGAGGGGCAGGAGTTGGGAGGAGGCAGGTCGGGGAAAGCTTTGGTTTTCTCAGATGGAAGGGGGCACACAATGAAGTAATACCTATGAAGAAAAGGCCACAAGAATTCTGGAGCCACAACCATAACATCCCACAGCCACTGGACCAATAACCAATACTCCAGACTCCCCGTGCTGTTGAGAAAAATAAACCCCTAACCTATTAGGCATCATTTAACTTTCACCCATTCTTAAAAATGGATTAGATAGAATAAAGGTACACAAAATGCCCTGATAAAATTTTTTTATTTCCCTAGAAATTTGCCAGTCACCAATATGAAAATGGAAAAAGAAAGAAGTGAAAAGTGTTAACTAGGATTTCCGTCCTTGCAGTTACCTCCTAGGGAGTGTGTCTTTAAGTCCTGATCCTCTCCTATCCCACTGGCAATCTACAATGCCATGGAGAGGCCACCACGGATACTACAACCCTCTAATGCTACTGGGAGACAGATACAAGTACAACAAAAAGTAGCTGACACCTCTCAAGTACTTACCATATGTAAGGGACTATTCTAAGACTGTTACATATATTGACTCATCTAATACAATTATCCACTGACATCAGTGCTATTATTAACCCCATTTTAGAAAATGGAGAAACTGAGGCACAGAAGAGTTGAAGGACTTGCCTAAGGCACCACAGCCAAAAGACAATGGAACCAGGATCCAAACTCAAGCAAAATTTAAGCACTACGTGCTAGCGCCTCTCCCGCTGAGGTGGCAGTAAGCCTGAGGTTCTGCAAGGCAAGGAGTTAGAAGGATTTGGTGAACTGATCTGGCAGACCTTTGGAAAACCTCCATCTCTTATTTTGCCAAGTCATCTCTTTATCAAGCTCTTCTACCTAGAAAAGGTAATAGGGTAAAATAGGGTAAAAACAGGTCAGCTGGTTTAGAAAGTTAGCCAACCTAAAACACCTACCAACGACTAGAAGAGTGGAAGGTGTTTAGCTTTAAAAACAATGGCGAAGAGAGGAACCTAAGGGGGGAGGAGCTCCCCAGAAGAGAGATATAAATGTAACGTTCCAGAATTTCGAAGGTAGGATGCCATTAATCCCCTCCTGTATCAGCGCTCAGGCTGTCGGGATGTAGCCCTTACTCTCCCATCTCCCTTGACCCTGACACCAAGTTGACATCTGTCCAGCACATCTGTGTAGCATCTCAGCACCTGGGGAACTGCCCTCAGCCTGCTTAAGCAACAGTCTTGAGGAAGGGCGATTTATAGCTTGTCTAATTTGATACAAGCCTATTACAGGGGAGCAGAGACAAAACGTTAGTTTTGAGCTAAGCCGTCCTGTTTGGGATGCATAACTCAGCTGAACAAGACAACTGTGACATTTTCTTTGCATATCATACCTGAAGTAAATTATATATAATTTCATTTTAAGAGAAAGGAATGGTTTAAGCGACCAGCAAAAGCACCTTTTGTTTCTACTGGTTTTGTTTCTACTGTAGCATTTCTAATAGAGCCCAAATTCATGTTTACTTACATACTCATCTGTTTAAGACACAAAGGACTGAGTTCTTGCAATGTGACAGGCATAATGTAAAATCATACTAACAAAGCAAGAGATGTGCCCCATACCCCTCCTATTTCTTTCTAGAGATTTTAGGAGTGGAAACTACATTTTATGCCGGTTCATTAATGTATCTTGGATTTGCCTGTACCCATGAAACAGAACTTTGAATTCTCTGATAAGCCTGATGGTAGCAGAGTACAGATAGGCAGCTCTTCTGGAGAGGGTCTATTTGGAAAGTGATTAGCATTTGAATTGAGAAATGATTGATGACTGAGGACAATAAAATGTTTAAGGCAGGCATTCCAAAAGATGAAGCCTGACTTTTAAAGCATTTGATAAATGCCTGACAGATTTTACCTCACAGATCCACTCTTTGTTATTCTAAAACATCTATTTCTTCCATTATTCCATGTCATCCCAAGACTGTCTACGGTCCCCAGGGACAGAGAGAGAGAGAGAGAGAGAGAGAGAGAGAGAGAGACAGAGAGAGAGAGAGACACACACACACCCTCAAACAAAAACTGTCACCCTCCACCCTCACCCCTTCCCCAAAAATACACAGATTTAGGGAATTAAAAACTCTTTTCTCCTCACATACACAAAACAAGTCTGCTGAATTCACGTCATCATGAAATTGCCTGTTTTGATGGGTGGTAATTGTTCTGAAGTAAACTGTCTGTATTTTATTGATCATCTTTAAGGAGCCCAGGAACCTACAGAATTTCAGCTACTTTTTCAGGAAAAGAAATAGGTCCTGATTTTGCAAATTATAAAAGGCCACACTAGGGTTATTTAAAGGGGGATGGGGAACCACATTGCATACTTTAAAAAAGGGAGACACCATCCAAGGTTATGTTTCAATTAGATAAAAACAGACAAGTTAAACTCAGATTACCCCTTCCCCCTTTTTTAAGAGAGAGAGAGAGAGAGAGAGGCAGGGGGAGTGGCAGGCAGAGGGAGAAGCAGATTCCTGACTAAGCGGGGAGCCCGATGCTCAATCCCAGGATCCCGGGATTGTGACCTGAGTCAAAGGTAGACGCTTAACCGACTGAGCCACTCAGGCGCTCTACCCCCCCTTTTTTGGATATCAAGAAAAGGAATGGAGTCTAGGGCCACGAACAGCACAATTACCTCCCTAGCCTGAAAGGACGACACCGGATGAGATGTGAAGAGACCATGTGGCGAGTCAGAACGCAAGTTTATCCTTAATCTGGGATGGATATGCATGTTGTCTTCATGGCAGCTCTGTGACCATTACTTAGTCGAAAAGCCTTACGATGAGGGATCACTTCCTGAAAGCGCAGTGTAAAATGCTTTTTATACCAACTCAGTAGATTCTCTCCAGCACTCATGGAAATGAAGGAGGCAATTCAGGAAGAACGCTCGATGTGGTTACACGGTTCACCTCTCCTCTGGATTTACAACGACTGCTTTGTGTTTAGGTTTTTAACCCCTTTGGCAGTTCCACTTGCCAGAAATCCTTAATAAAGCTGAAGAGAAGCAAAACTGTCAGCTGCAATAGAAGGCCACAACAGATGAATAATATATTTCCAAATTAATTGAGTATGAACAGTTGGCCATGTCTGCCAGGTTTATTTTATTGTATGATTTGCAGGCTAATAATGAAGACTGAGTTCTTAATTATAAGATTTGCATTCCTCCACTCCATCATGAAGGCTCACACAAAGCCTGTTTTTTCCTTTAATGAAATAAGGATTTGAATGCATGATAGGGAAGGGATAGGGTTGGCAAACCTAAAGCCTTCCTAACTAGTATTTAAGGTCTAAAGGTCCCGCTCAAGTTACCAAAAATACCGGTAATAAGGTTGACCTCCTGGTCTCACAATTCTAGATGTTCCATTTTTTATACTACGGGCAGGAAAGAAAAAGTGGTATGTTTTTTTTTTAATCTATGAAGAAACCCATGTTGGGGGAAGATGATGGAGAAGGAGGACCCTAAGCTCATCCTGTCCCGTGACTACAGCCAGATAACACCCACATCAGTGTAAATAACCCAGCAAATAACCCAAAGACTAGCAGAACAGACTCTCTGCAGCTAAACGTAGAGAAGAGGCCACATCCAAGAGGGTAGGAAGGGCAGAGACAGGGTCAGGACCTAAAGGGACTTGTGGGACCACCCACAGGAGGGAGGGACCCTGCAGGAGCCAAGAAGGAAAAGAAACAGATCTTAATGCCACGTACCCAAGGCATGGGGAATCCCCACAACATTTGGCTTTGAAAACCAGTGGGGCATAATTTCAAGAGTTCTTACAATCAGCAGGTCTTCACACCTGGAACTTTAAAAATCAGCAGGCTCGGCTCTGGGAGAGCCAGAAGAGTGACAGGAAACTGAGTCCTTGCCCTTAAAGAGGCAGCACAGGAAGCAGCCCTGCTGGGATACAGCAGACAAGCCGAGGCTGGAAAAATGCCTGAGGTACCCTAGGAGGAGATTTGTTTACCGATGTCAGAGTCTGCGTCGGGGGGGGGGGGGGGGCAGGGATCGCTGGGAAACTTCTCCAGGAACGAAAGAATTGGCCTCTCCCGCCCCCCTCCCCCAGCCTGGACACATGGACACCTGCGGGAACCAGGACAGGGCCGACCCTCGCTACTTAACTTACTAACAGCACACCCCGCCACGCCTTCCCTCACAGTCCTGCCCCCTCCAGCCAAGCCTCCACTCTTCTCCCACAGCACCACTGAGCAAACCTTGCCAACAACCCGTGCCCCGCCTCTGCCTCCTCCCGCAGACCTGCCTCCTCCAGCATCTTTGTGATGCAGCAAAAGTGGTCCTAAGAAGAAAGTCGATGGTAATGCCGGCCTCCCTCAAGAAGCAAGAAAAATCTCATATAAACAACTTAACCTGACACCTAAAGGAGCTAGAGAAAGAACAACAAACAAAACCCAAATCCAGTAGAAGGAAGGAAAAAATAAACATCAGAGCAGAAATAAACAAAATAGAAAATGAAAAAATAGAACAGGCAATGAAACCAGGTGCTGGTTATTTGAAAAGATCCCAAAACTGATCAATTTTTAGCCAAATTCATCAAAAAGGGAGAGAGGATACAAATAAAATCAGAAATAAAAGAGGAGAAAACAACCGAGAGCACAGGAATACAAAGGATTGTAAGAGAATATTGTGAAAAATTACATGCCAACAAATTGGACAACCTAGAAGAAAGGAATAAATTCCTAGAAACATATAACCTCCCAAAACTGAGTCAGGAAGAAAGAGAAACTGAACATACTGATTACCAGCAACGAAACTGAATCACTAATCAAAAAACTCCTAACAAAAAGTCCTTGGCCTCACAGGTGAATTCTACCAAGCATTTAAAGAGTTAATAGCTATTCTTCTCAAACTATTTTTAAAAATAGAAGAGGAAAAGAAAGCTTCGAAAATCATTTTATGAGGCCAGGATTACCCTGATACCAAAACTACATAAAGACACTATGAAGAGAAAAAAAAAAAAAAAGAAAGAAAGAACTACAGGCCAATATCTCTGATGAACATAGATGCAAAAATCCTCAACAAAATATTAGCAAACCAAATCCAACAATACATTAAAAAACATCATTCACAAAGATCAAGTGAGGTTTATTCCTGGGATGCAATGGTTGGTTCAATATTTGCAAATCAATCAACAGGATACATCATATCAACAAGAGAAAGGGTAACAACCATATGATCATCTCAATAGATACAGAAAAAGCATCTGACAAAACACAAAATCCATCACCCTCAACAAATTAGGTTTTGAGGTAACATATAAGAAAAACTTATAGCTAACACCATACTCAATGGGGAAAAAACTGACCGCTTTGACAACAAAAAGAAAGAAAAAGCATCCAAATTGGTAAGAAAGCAGTAAAATTTTCACAATTTGTAGATGACATGATACTCCATATAGAAAACACTACAGACTCCACCAGAAACCTACTAGAACTAATGAATGAATTCAGTAAGGCCACAGGATACAAAATCAATACACAGCAAGTCATTGCATTTCTATACACCATTAATAAAGTAGCAAAAAGATAAATTAAGAAAACAGCCCCACTTATAATTGCACCAAAAATAATAAAATACCCAGGAATAAACTTAACCAAAGAGGTGAACGGCCTGTACTCTGAAAACTATAAAACAATGAGAAAAGAAACTGAAGATGACACACACAAATGGGAAGATATTCCATGCTGATGGACTGGAAGAACAAGTATTGTTAACATGTCCATACTTCCCAAGCAGTCTACAGATCTGATGCTATTCCTATCAAAATATCAACAGCATTTTTCACAAATCTAGAACAAATAATCCAGACGTACTTCCCATGGCAAACATGAAACACCCCAAATAGCCAAAGTAGTCTTGAAAAAGAACAAAAACTGGAGGTATCACAACCCCAGATTTCAAGATATACTACAAAGCTATAGTAATCACAACAATATGTTTGGGTCACAAAAATAGACACATAGATCAATAGAATAGAATAGAATAGAAAACTCAGAAATAAACCCACAATTATATGGTCAAATAATCAACAAAGGAGGCAAAAACATGCAATGGGGAAAAAACACTCTCTTCAACAAATGTTGTTGAGAAAACCAGACAGCTATATGTGAAAGAATGAAACTGGGCCACTTTCTTACGCCATACACAAAAATAAATTCAAAATGGGTGGGGGCGGAGCAAGACGGCGGAGGAGTAGGAGACCTGGATTTCGTCTGGTCTCAGGAATTCAGCTGAATAGGGATCAAACCATTCTGAACACCTATGAACTCAACAGGACATCGAAGAGAAGAATAGCAACAACTCTCTAAACAGAAAAGCGACCACTTACTGGAAGGTAGGACGTGCAGAGAAGTGAATCCGAGGTGATATTCGGGAGGATAGACGGCGGGGGAGGGGGCCTCCGTCGGCCGCTTCTGGCAAGTGATAGAGCTGCGGAGCACAAAATCGGACCTTTTAGAAGTTGGCTCCACTGAGGGACGTCGCTCCAGTGGCTAAGCGGGTGGTGGAACCCTCGCGGGACAGTGTGGTCGCAGGACCCTCGGGGTCACAGAAAGACCGGGGGTGCCTGAGTGTGGCAGAGCTGCCAGGTATCGGAGCGGGGAAGCCGGCTGCAGAGACGGAGCCGAGGTGTGGGCTCTCAGCTCGGGGTTGCCATAAACTGTGATCCGCGTCCCAGTCAGGCCACTGCTCCCCCAGCAGGGACCCAACAAGCAGCAGATCCGGGGAGACTCCCCTCCCTCCCCCAGGAGGAGCGGCGCGGGAGCGCACCGCAGGGATCTGCTGGGTTTGGAGACTCCACACCGAGTCGGGTGCCAGAGATAGAAACGCTCGGTCACAGGCCGGGTGAGCGCAGAGTGCGGCCGAAGACCGGGGAGACGGGAGTGATTGACTGCTTTTCTCTGGGGGCGCACTGAGGAGCGGGGCTCCGAGTTCTCGGCTCCTCTGGGGAGAGATGGGGAGACCACCATTTTCACTCTGGTCCTCCAAAGCTGTACAGAAAGCTTGCAGGGAACAAAAGCTCCTGAGAGGAAACCCGAGCAGCTTGCTTAGCCCGGACCGGCAAGGGCGGGGCAATTCCGCCTCCGACAAAGACATTTCAGAACCATGGCAACAGGCCCCTCCCCCAGAAGATCAGCACGAATAGCCAGCCAATACCAAGTTTACCGATCAATGAGAACGGGAGAACTCCAGGGCGCCTGGGTTGCTTGGTTGGTTAAGCAACTGCCTTCAGCTCAGGTCATGATCCAGGAGTCCCTGCATCGAGTCCTGCATCAGGCTCCCTGCTCAGCGGAGAGTCAGCTTCTCCCTCTGACTCTTCCCTCCCTCTCATGTGCTCTCTCTCTCTCATTCTCTCTGTCTCAAATAAATTAAAAAAAAAAAAGGGGAGAACTCCAGCGCTAGGGGAATACTGCATGTAGAATTCATGGCTTTTTTACCATGATTCATTAGTTTTTCAAAGTTAATTTTTTAACTTTTTTTTTTAATTTTTCTTTTTCCCTTTTTCAACCAACAAATTATCAATCCCTTTTTGAAAAAAAAACATTTTTATTTTTCATTTTTAGAGTCATATTCTATCCCTTCATAGTAGATACCATTATTTTTGGCATGTATATAGTTGTTCTGATACAGTTTCTTCTAACAGATCAAAATACACCCTAAATCACTAGTGTATGGCTTTGTTCTAGTCTCCTGCCTGATCACATTCTCACCCCTTTTTTCTTTTTTTTTTAAATCTTCTTTCTTTTTTCAAACAACTTCTTATCTTACCAATTACTTTTATAAAATCTTTTATAATTTTCATCTTTACAGTCATCTTCCATCCCTTCATTGTATCAACCCTCATTTTGTACATATATAAGTCTTTCTTTCTTTAAAATTTTGGGAGGCACTTTCTTCTAATAGACCAAAATATGCCCAAAATCTAGTGTGTGGCACTGATCTATGCACTAGCCTGATCATATTTGATCATACTCTGTTTTTTTTTGTTCTGTTTTTGTTTGTTTTTATCTTTTTCTTTTTCTTTTTTCTCTTTCTTTTTTCTTTCTTTCCCTTTCTTTTCCCCTGGTTTCAGGTCTTTTCTGATTTGTATACAGTATATTTGCTGGGGACGTTGTTAACCTTTTAGCATTTTGTTCTCTCATTCATCTATTCTCCTCTGGACAAAATGACAAGATGAAAAAAATCACCTCAGAAAAACAACAAGAGGTAGTACCGTCTGCCAGGGACCTACTCAATAGGGACATTGGTACGATTTTGGACCTAGAATTCAGAATCATGATCTTAAAGACGCTAGCTAGACTTGAAAAAAGCATGGAAGTTATTAGAGAAACCCTTCCTGGAGAAAAAAAAGAATTAAAATCTAACCAAATCAAAATCAAAAAGGCTACTGAGGTGCAATCAAAAATGGGGGCACTAACTGCTAGGATAAATGAGGCAGAAGAGAGAATCAGCGATATAGAAGACCAAATGATAGAAAATAAAGAAGCTGAGAAAAAGAGAGATAAACAACTACAGGATCACGAGGGCAGAATTCGAGAAATAAGCGACACGATAACGCGAAACAACATTAGAATAATTGGGATCCCAGAAGAAGAAGAAAGAGAGAGAGGGGCAGAAGGTATATTGGAGCAAATTATAGCAGAGAACTTCCCTAATGTGGAGAAGGAAACAGACATCAAAATCCAGGAGGCACAGAGAACCCCTCTCAAAATCAATAAAAATAGGTCAACACCCCAACATCTAATAGTAAAACTTACGAGTCTCAGAGACAAAGAGAAAATCTTGAAAGTAGCTTGGGAGAAGAGATATGTAACCTATAATGGTAGAAACATTAGATTAGCAACAGACCTATCCACAGAGACCTGGCAGGCCAGAAAGGACTGGCATGATATCTTCAGAGCACTAAACGAGAAAAATATGCAGCCAAGAATACTATATCCAGCTAGGCTGTCACTGAAAATAGAAGGAGAGATAAAAAGCTTCCAGGACAAACAAAAACTAAAGGAATTTACAAACACGAAACCAGCCCTCCAGGAAATATTGAAAGGGGTCCTCTAAGCAAAGAGAGAGCCTAAAAGCATAGACGAGAAAGGAATACAGACAATATACAGTCACAGTCACCTTACAGGCAATACAATGGCACTAAATTCATACCTTTCAATAGTTACCCTGAATGTAAATGGGCTAAATGCCCCAATCAAAAGACACAGGCTATCACATTGGATTAAAAAACAAGACCCATTGATATGCTGTCTGCAAGAGACTCATTTTAGACCGAAGACACCCCCAGATTGAAAGTGAGGGGGTGGAAAACCATTTACCATGCTAATGGACACCAAAAGAAAGCTGGGGTAGCAATCCTAATATCAGACAAATTAGATTTTAAAACAAAGACTATAATAAGAGATGAGGAAGGACACTATATCCTACTTGAAGGGTCTATCCAACAAGATGTAACAATTGTAAATATCTATGCCCCTAACATGGGAGCAGCCAATTATATAAGGCAATTAATAACAAAAGCAAAGAAATACATTGACAACAATACAATAAGAGTGGGGGACCTTAACACCCCCCTGACTGAAATGGACAGATCATCGAAGCAAAAGATCACCAAGGAAATAAAGACTTTAAACGACACATGGGTCCAAATGGACTTCACAGACATATTCAGAACATTCCATTCCAAAGCAATGAAATACACATTCTTCTCTAGTGCCCATGGAACATTCTCCAGAATTGATCACATCCTAGGTCACAAATCAGGTCTCAACCGGTACCAAAGGATTGGGATCATTCCCTGCATATTTTCAGACCACAGTGCTTTGAAACCAGAACTCAATCACAAGAGGAAAGTCGGAAAGAACTCAAATGCATGGAGGCTAAAGAGCATCCTACTAAAGAATGAATGGGTCAACCAGGAAATTAAAGAAGAATTAAAAAAATTCATGGAAACCAATGAAAATGAAAATACACCTGTTCAAAATCTTTGGGATGCAGCAAAGGCAGTCCTGAGAGGAAAGTATATAGCAATACAAGCCTTTCTCAAGAAACAAGAAAGGTCTCAATACACAACCTAACCCTACACTTAAAGGAGCTAGAGAAAAAACAGCAAATAAAGCCTAAACCCAGCAGAAGAAAAATCATAAAGATCAGAGCAGAAATCATTGAACTAGAAACCAAAAGAACAGTAGAACAGATCAACGAAACTAGGAGCTGGTTCTTTGAATGAATTAACAAGATTGATAAACCCCTGGCCAGACTTATCAAAAAGAAAAGAGAAATGACCCAAATCAACAAAATCATGAATGAAAGAGGAGAGATCACAACCAACACCAAAGAAATACAAACAATTATAAGAACATATTATGAGCAACTCTATGCCAGCAAATTAGATAACCTGGAAGAAATGGGTGCATTCCTAGAGACGTATCAACTACCAAAATTAAACCAGGAAGAAAGAGAAAACCTAAACAGACCTACAACCACTAAGGAATTGGAAGCAGTCATCAAAAGTCTCCCAAGAAACCAAAGCCCAGGGCCAGATGGCTTCCCAGGGGAATTCTACCAAGCATTTAAAGGAGAATTGATACCTATTCTCCTGAAACTGTTCCAAAAAATGGAAATGGAAGGAAAACTTCCAAACTCATTTTATGAGGCCACCATTACCTTGATCCCAAAACCAAAGACCCCATCAAAAAGGAGAATTACAGACCAATATCCTTGATGAACATGGATGCAAAAATTCTCACCATAATACTAGCCAATAGGATCCAACAGTACAGGAAAAGGATTATTCACATGACCAAGTGGGATTTATCCCTGGGCTGCAAGGTTGGTTCAACATCCGCAAATCAATCAACGTGAAACAATATATTAACAAAAGAAAGACAAGAATCATATGATCCTCTCAATAGATGCAGAAAAAGCATCTGACAAAGTACAGCATCCTTTCTTGATCAAAACTCTTCAGAATATATGGATAGAGGGTACATACCTCAATATCATAAAAGGCATCTATGAAAAACCTACAGCGAATATCATTCTCAATGGGGAAAAGCTGAGAACTTTCCCCCTAAGGTCAGGAACGCGGCAGGGATGTCCACTATCACCATGGCTATTCAACATAGTATTAGAAGTCCTAACCACAGCAATCAGACAACAAAAAGAAATCAAAGGCATCCAAATCAGCAAAGAAGAAGTCAAACTCTCACTCTTTGCAGATGATAGGATACTGTATGTGGAAAACCCAAAAGACTCCACCCCAAAACTGCTAGAACTCATACAGGAGTTCAGTAAAGTGGCAGGATATAAAATCAATGCACAGAAATCGTGGCATTCCTATACACCAACAACAAGACAGACGTAAGACAAATGAAGGAGTCGATCCCATTTACAATTGCACCCCAAACCATAAGATACCTAGGATTAAATCTAACCCAAGAGGCAAAGGATCTGTACCCAGAAAACTATAAAATACTCATGAAAGAAATTGAGGTAGACACAAAGAAATGGAAAAACATTCCATGCTCATGGATTGGAAGAACCAACATTGTGAAGATGTCAATGCTACCTAGAGCAATCTACACATTCAATGCAATCCCCATCAAAATACCATCCACTTTTTTCAAAGAAATGGAACAAATAATCCTAAACTTTGTATGGAACCAGAAGAGACCCCGAATAGCCAGAGGAATCTTGAAAAAGAAAAGCAAAGCTGGTGGCATCAAAATTCCGGACTTCCAGCTCTATTACAAAGCTGTCATCATCAAGACAGTATGGTTCTGGCACAAAAACAGATACATCGATCAAATGGAACAGAACAGCTTGCCCAGAAATGGACCCTCAACTCTATGGGCAACTCATCTTTGACAAAGCAGGAAACAATGTCCAATGGCAAAAAGACAGTCTCTTCAACAAATGGTGTTGGGAAAATTGGATGGCCACATGCAGAAGAATGAAGCTGGACCATTTCCTTACAGCACACACAAAAATAGACTCCAAATGGTTGAAAGACCTAAACGTGAGACAGGAGTCCATCAAAATCCTAAAGGAGAACACAGGTAGCAACCTCTTTGACCTCAGCCGCAGCAACTTCTTCCTAGAAACATCGCCAAAGGCAAGGGAAGCAAGGGCAAAAATGAACTATTGGGATTTCATCAAGATAAAAAGCTTTTGCACAGCAAAAGAAACAGTCCACAAAACCAAAAGACAACCGACAGAATGGGAGAAAATATTTGCAAATGACCATATCAGATAAAGCGCTAGTATCCAAAATCTATAAAGAATTTATCAAACTCAACACCCGAAGAACAAATAATCCAATCAAGAAATGGGCAGAAGACATGAACAGACATTTTTCCAAAGAAGACATCCAAATGGCCAACAGACACATGAAAAGGTGCTCAACATTGCTCTGCATCAGGGAAATCCAAATTGAAACTTCAATGAGATACCACTTCACACCAGTCATAATGGCAAAAACTAACAAGTCAGGAAACGACAGATGTTGGCGGGGATGTGGAGAAATGGAAACTCTCCTACACTGTTGGTGGGAATGAAAGCTGGTGCAACCCCTCTGGAAAACAGTATGGAGGTTCCTCAAACAGCTGAAAATAGAGCTACCATACGATCCAGCAATTGCACTACTGGGTATTTACCACAAAGATACAAATGTAGGGATCCAAAGGGGTACATACACCCCAATGTTTAGAGCAGCAATGTCTACAATAGCCAAACTGTGGAAAGAGCCAAGATGTCCATCGACAGATGAATGGATAAAGAAGATGTAGTATATATACACAATGGAATATTATGCAGCCATCAAAAGGAATGAAATCTTGCCATTTGCAACGACGTGGATGGAACTGGAGGGTGTTGTGCTGAGTGAAATAAGTCAATGAGAGAAAGACATGTATCATATGACCTCATTGATATGAGGAATTCTTAATCTCAGGAAACAAACTGAGTGTTGCTGGAGTGGTGGGGGGTGGGAGGGATGGGGTGGCTGGGTGATAGGCATTGGGGAGTGTATGTGCTATGGTGAGCGTTGTGAATTGTGCAAAACTGTTGAATCACAGATCTGTACCTCTGAAACAAATAATGCAATATATATTAAGAAAAAAAAAAGAAAAAGATAGCAGGAGGGGAAGAATGAAGGTGGGGAAATCAGAGGGGGAGACCAACCATGAGAGACGATGGACTCTGAAGAACAAACTGAGGGTTCTAGAAGGGAGGGGGGTGGGCGGATGGGTTAGCCTGGTGATGGGTATTAAAGAGGGCACGTTCTGCATGGAGCACTGGGTGTTATGCACAAACAATGAATCATGGAACTCTACATCCAAAACTAACGATGTAATGTATGGGGATTAACATAACAATTGAAAAATAAAAAAAATCCTTGTATGGCAATTCCAAAAAATAAATAAATAAATTCAAAATGGATTGTGGACTTAAATGTGAGACTGGACACCATAAAAATCCTAGAAGAGAGCACAGGTAGTAATGTCTCTGACATCAGCCATAGCAACATTCTTCTAGATATGTGTCCTGAGGCAAGGGAAACAAAAGCAAAAATAAACTATTACGACTACATCAAAATAAAAAGTTTCTACACAGCAAAAGATACAATCAGCAAAACTGAAAGACAAACTACTGAATAGGAGAGGATATTTTCAAATGACATATCCCATAAACGGTTAGTATCCAAAGTATATAAAGTTATACAACTCAACACCAAAAAAAAAAAAACAATCCAGTTAAAATGTGCACAGAAGACATGAACAGACATTTCTCAAAAAACACACACAGATGACCCATATGAAAAGATGTTCAACCTCACTCATCATCATGGAAATCAAAATCAAAATCAAAATCACACTGAGATATCACCTCACACCTGTCAGAATGGCTAAAATCAAAAACATAAGAAAAAACAAATATTGACAGGTTGTGCAGAAAAAGGAACCTTCACACACTGTTGGTGGGAATGCAAACCAGTGTGGCCACTGTGGAAGATAGTATGGAGGTTCCTCAAAAAAATTAAGAAGCGAATGACCATATCATCCAATAATTCCACTACTGGCTATTTAACCAAAGAGTACAAAAACAGCAATTTGAAAAGATATATACACCCCTATGTTTTTTGCAGCATTATTTACAATAGCCAAATTATGGAAGCAGCCCAAATGTCCACTGATAAATGAATGGATAAAGATGTGTTATATATACACAATGGAATATTATTCCAGCATTAAAGTCTGAAAACTTGCCATTTGCAAAAACATGGATGAATCTAGAGAGAATAATGCTAAGTGAAATAAGTCAGTCAGAAAAAGACAACTACCATATGATTTCACTCACATGTGGAATTTAAGAAACAAAAAAAATGAACAAATAATTTTTAAAAAGAGAGACAAACCAAAAAACGGGACTCTTAAATACAGAGAACAAACTGATCGTTACTGGAGGGGAGGTGGGTAGGGGAAGGGTGAAACAGGTGAAGGGAATTAAGAGAACATTTATTAGGATGAGCATTGCATAACATATTGTTGCATCACTCTATTGTACACCTGAAACTAATATCACACTATACATTAACTGTACTGGAATTAAAATATAAGGAAAGAAATCTGAGCTATCTCGCCATCACTTCTTGAGATAGGCACTGCATCATTTCATGGTATGGATTTTAGTTTGAGCTACACCCCAAGTGTAAGTGATTTGGCAACTAGGAGGTGAAAGGTTGAGAACAAGGGATACTTCCCAAAGTCCAGAACAAAACGGATCTAACAGGTTCATAACTAAAGAGAATTCTGAGTGCTAACCTTGAAAGCCCTTTGGTACTACATGCTGAACAACCACATACACCTCCACCCCCAGTGCTGACCCACTGGCACACAAGCTGCAGCCTGACACAAATGTGGAGGGTAGACCAGCTGTGGTAAACCAAATAAAGGGTTGGCTATTACCAATAGTTTAGAAAAATACAAAGGGAAAGAAGACACAACTTACTCCTGGCAAGTGGATTTCTTTGGGACAGAGAACTGGAGAGAGGCCACCACACAAAAAGGTTCTTGAGGAGAGAAGAAATTGGAGTTTGTGAAAGGCCTGGATTTTAAACTTTAGGTACTGGTCAAAGGAAAAGGTTGAGTAGAGAGCAAGAATCCATGTTTCAAAGTGACTGAGAAACAAGAAGACCGGAATATCCATTTCAGTGGTTCTCGTACATGAGCATGCATCAGAATCTCTGGGCCCCACTCATTAGGAGGCCCAAGTGGAGGGAGGCTCAAGGGTGCACATACCTAACAAGTTCCCAAGTGATGCTGAAGCCACTGGTCTAAAAACCAGACTCTCTGAAAACCACTGACCTACATCAGGGTTCTTAATCTCAGTGTTACTGACATTTGTGGGCCAGATAAGTCTTGTGAGGGACTGTCCTGTGCATTGTAGGATGTTCACCAGCATCTCTAGTCTTTACCCACTAGATGCCAGTAGCAACCCCCGCACAGGTGACAACCAAAATGTCTACAAACTTTGCCAAATGTCCCACAGGGGGGAGACTGCCCATTGAGAACCACTGATTCAGACAGATTGCAAAAGAATAACATTTTTATCTCTGAATACAAATTCTTCTATTTTTTTAAAGTGAGGAGGTTTACCCTGGTCTAATTTTTATTTTTCTAAAAATCTATTTGGTAACTATAAATAATCCTTTTAAAGGTCAGGTGGGGAGATGGGACAAATTTTTCAGACTAAGAAAATAAGATTGATGTCTCCGTCCTGATTTATTAGGCTACAGAGGACACAAAGCAACTTTTCCTACTCATTCTATGACATGTGGTCTTTCCCTAAATCTCAGATATTTGGGTATGATAGAGGTGTGTTCCTTAAGGTGTTTTCAAATTCAAATATTTTACTCAACCTAGAGTAACCGCTATAGAATAGATTCTGGAGTTACCTTAAACCAGGAAAATGATGCTGAACACAATCATGACAAAAGAGAATTAACATACCTAAAAAAAAAAAAAAAACCCGGGGCGCCTGGGTGGCTCAGTGGTTCAGTGTCTGCCTTCGGCTCAGGTCGTGATCTCAGGTTCCTGGGATCGAGCCCCGCGTCGGGTTCCTTGCTCGGCGGGAAGCCTGCTTCTCCCTCTCCCACTCCTCCTGCTTGTGCTCCTGCTCTCGCTATCTCTCTCTCTCTGTCAAATAAATAAATAAAATCTTCAATAATAATAACAATAATAATAATAATAAATCCCAGAATGAAAGAATATTATCAAAGGCAGGTTAAATGTCTAGGAGGGAAATAAGACACACTGACGCTAAAAGCAAATATAATGCAACAGTTCATACACAAAACTCTCTCTAATCATACATCTCTTTTCCTTTACTTCGGAGCACTCTTATTTCACAGTTTGCTCTATTTTCTATTATTTGTTTGGTCTGTTTAGTGTAAATGAACATGTTCAAGCCACACACAGAAAAGCCCTATAAGATTAAACAGCAAACATATCCAGCCAAGATTTCAAGAGATGCTCTAGAGCCTTGAGGTGTGCCTCTAAACTATAATATGGTGACCTTTTAAAGAGGAGAACTTGGGAGAGAGATTTTAATTTTTTTTCCCTACATATACAGATTGGCCACAAGGCCCAGAAAGAGTGGTAGAGTAGAAGAGTGAGCAACGTGCCGAAGAAATTTGTCAGAACCTTGAGGAACAATGAATGAGAGGACAGAGGATCCACAGACATCAATGGGCCTTGGACTTTGGACCCCACCTAACTCACAATCTGGTGATATGGGATTGAAAGTCAAAACGGATTCACATTTATGGCTCAAGACAATGGTTATCAGCGTGGCAGGTGGAAATAAGCGTGGGAAGGTAGGAGGAACAATCTTCAAACTGCAAAAGACACTTTATGTGTGCTGTGTGACTGAATTAGTTTTAAATCTCATTTTACTTAAAAAAAAAAAAAACAAGAATTCTAAACAGGTGTTTTGTCAGATGTGCCTGGACCTAAGTGGTTCCTAGTAGCCATCAGTTCACTATGTATTTTTTCACAGGTAAAAAAAGACTGTCTGTGTTAGCATCTACTTGTAACACTACTCACTAGATAAAAAGGGGATGTCGCAGCCAAAGAATTAACTCCTAATTACATATGCACCAACAAATCTGGTGTATAGAACATTGCTTGAATGCTTTTTGGTCTCTGAGCGTAGAATGATAACTCCAAGGGATGTGCGCAGATATTAGGTTAAAAATAAATAAATAAATAAAATAGTCGTATTTTCCCATGGAATTAACCTCTTTAACATGGAAGGAACCAATTTAAGCCTATTTCTTCACTGCACAAGTTTTCAGATCTTTAACATCTCAATATTGCTTTTGACCCTGGAAAACACGGAAGGGCGTATCTTTGAGTGCATTTCATATTTCACTGCCATTTTCACCATTTTCACTTTGGGGACAAAGAATGACAGTAGTACAGGCAGCATTCAGTACATATTAGCCCCTAACCTTCTTCTTTTGTCCACAGAGGATTTCATCCCTGGCCTTATCCCAATATTCTTGGGTGTACAACATTAGTGCTGAAGAAAGTGAGAATCTTGTCTGTGTAAGGCTTTCTGGATTGGACCCAGAGGTTTTTAACCGCTTTAGTCAATTACTTGTTCCTCAAAGCCTGAGGCATCACACCGAAATTGTTTAATTGAGTTGAAAAAGGTTATTTACAGTATTTTCCACATAACTGACTTTCTCAGCCAACTGATTTGCATATAGTACAACACTACTAATTTATACTAATGACTGAGAGAACACTGGAGATTACAACTTTAAGAATGAGCAAGTACAGTAAGTAAAAGCATGAAATTAAAAGCAATTACAGCTGTCTCATCACAAAGGGACTTGATTAGTCCATGCTTATTATTTATGGTCGTGATTTATAATACTCTATCATTTTTTTGTAACAAAACCTTCACGATGCGACATTTTACTATCAGCCTACAAGAAAGATGGACAAAGCTGCCAGAGAGTTGGTTTTGCTTGTCAGCTTTCCTGATGGACCCATTCATTCTCTCAGCATTTACAGTACTATGCTCCTGTCCTGTGCAAAGTCCCTGTAAGCGCAATTTTAATGGCTTTGGTCTCTTACTGTAAGACTAATAGACTTTCACTGGAACCTCAAAAGCATTGAAAATACAGAGAAGAAAATAGAAAAAGAGCACCAATAATCTCATCCCCTAAAGGTGACCACTGCTAACATTTGCTATGTTTACTTCCAATATTTTCCTATTCATATATGTGAAGCAAATGTGAAGTATGTAAATATGTTTGCAGACCTGAGCTCATACTTCATCTTTAATTCTGTGTTCTGGTTTTTCATTTAGGTGTTGATGAGGACCTACCAAATCATACGCATAACTTAATTATTGCTGCATATTTAAAGCACACACATAACTTAATTACTGCTGCATATTTAAAGTGTATCTTAAAGTCATTTATGTCGGCCCAGTTAATACTTAAAGATCAGCCGTTGTTGAGTTCTAATTATTTGAAAATAAATTGAAATCATTCCGAGAGTCTAAGCTGGTTTTGCATCCTTAGAAGTGCGGCATGTGTATGTTTTTCTGAAGAGCTGAAATTAACTCAGTTTGGAAGACAAGGCGAATGCAACTCAAATGCGGTCTTACTCACACTTGCTACCAATCGCTCTCCGCGCAAGCAGCAGCAGGGAACAGGAACCAGCACCGCCTCAGTGCATACTTCCGCATCTCATGAAATCGGGCTTCCTCAGTCGTTCCGTTGCATGGTAATTTCCATAGTCAATTTCAACCCACTTCTATTGTTGGGAACTTCCACATTAGAAGTTCCAGAAAAATAAGTCTTATTTTCATCGTTACTATTTCTAGTTCACAGGTGAATTGCAGTGCTAAATGGTAGGTGACTTTTATAAGACTTACCTAGGAATTGAATTTCTTGCCATTACTAAGCGTTTTTTTGTTTTGTCTTGTTTTTTAAATCTTAGACGTCCTACACACTCTCTCAAATGAAGACTTAAGTTGTGCCTGAAGGAAACAGATGTGGTGCAGTCATTCTCAATTAAAGCTATGGCCACCACACGAGAATAATTGGCATTAATTAATGTGTTTAACAGCTTTAAGCTGATGATGCTTTTGCACAACTCCCTAAAAGCTTCCTAACAGCATCCTCTGAAGTGCCCCTAACAACCTCTTAGAAAGTCCCTTAGAAGTTCTTCAGTCATCTTGGTAGAAATATTTTGCCCAGCACAATGAAAGCACATTCGTGTTTCTGGAATCCACAAGTCCCGTCTTTTCTATGTTCAATGCCACAAATCACCTCAAACCTGCTCACAGTAGGTTCTCAATAAATATGCACAATCACATATTCTGAGAGGAAATTTAAATGGCTAAATTTAAATGGAAATTTCTTCTCCAAAATTGACGTTTTGCAGTCTTTTCATGTATATTCCCTGGAAAGTTGCTATAGTCTTGTAATTTCTATTGTAAATCTGAGGCATTCAGAGTTCATAAAAGAGAAGCAAGACGTTCTTTATTCCATTTCTTCTGGTTCATAAATTAATCTCTTTAGTGTATGTTCAGATATTCAGGCAAGTTAAATTCCTTTGTGACACCCAGGAAATAAAATAATAGGAGTAATGCAGAGAGTTCTTTCTCAAGGGAAGGAAAATTCACCCTTAGTGGTCCTGCTCTGTACCTGCCTTGGGCTGGCAACTTTACACTTCCTACAGAGCCCCACAATGACTTACAGTGGAGAGAAAGGAAAGCCCAGATCCAACCTGATCCTTCATCTATCTGACTTCAGTCAGTATTCCTTCTACCCCAACATGGACTATTTAGCAATCACTGCATAACCCAATAGCTTCCCAACGCCACAATCTACGCCATGTGGCCACGAGGTCCAAGAATCTGGCCACAAAGGAGACCCAGCTCCCCAATAAGTACATTCTAGAACTCATGTTGCTTTACATGAATGCGAGGTCTAGACAAAGTCTGGAGCTTTTCCCATTCATTTGTTAATGCTAAATGTGTGGGATACTCTTGTAAAATCTCGGGAAAAAATACCTTGCAGTCTTCCAAATGAAAAACACACTGGGCCAGGGATCCCTAAAGTCCCCCCACAATATTTGGTGACTCTCTCCATCAAAGAATCCATTTCAGCCCAGGAATAGATAGCCTGAAATCCCAAAAGCCCCAATGTCACCCAAATCTATAACTGCATACCTAGGACAGCAAGGTTCCTAGAATCATTTATTCATTCAACAAATGTGTTTTAAGCATCCACTTTTTGCCTGGTACAATGGTAGTCACTCTGGGTATTCTGTCAGTGAACAAAGCAAAAGAAGATTCTAGCCCTTGAGGAGCTTACCTCTGGCAGGATAGAGACAAGAAACAATAGGTACAATAAATAAGCAAATTACACATCATATATCAGGAGGTGATAAGGGCTAAAGAGAAATCTCCAGTATTGCAAGAGGATCTGGGAATGTAGGGTGACACAGTTTACAATTTTAAATAGGACAATTTTAAATAGGACAGTCAGAGTAGAAACCATTGAAAAGTTGATATTTGGGCAAAGTCTTAAGTGAAGTAAAGTGGTTAGCCATGGGCACTTCACGGGGAAAGAAACTTCCTAAGAGATGTACAAAAAACTTAAGACATAAGCATGCCTGACATGCCTGAAGAGTGTCACCAGAGTGGAGTGGACATGAGGTAGAGCAGAGTAAGAGAGAGAGAGAGGTGGGGTCAGACTATGAAATGCTTTGCACGACAGTGTAATGACTGGGCTTTATCCCAAGTGGGATCTATTGCTAGATTCTGAGCAGAGAAATGATATAATATGACTAACACATTAAAGAGACTCACTCTGGATGCTGTGTCTCAAGTAAGCAGTAAAGCCGGGGGAGGTGGTCAAGGGGATATGGGCCATAGCAGGACGCCCATGGTACAAGGCTGTTCTAGTAATAAGGGTAGGAGTGATGGCACCCTGCACCAGGAACAGCAGTTAAAACGGTGAGAAGAGGTCAGACTCTGGAACACCCTCCAGGAAGATGTAACGGTATGTTCTGACAAACCAGAGGTGGGATGTGGAGGGGGTGACTCCTCTGAGACTCCTCTGATCCAGGCCTGAGCATACGAAAAGATAAATTCGCTATCACCTGATGGGGAGAGCAGGATTTCTTAAAAGGTAGGTCAGAAGTTCATTATTAAATACATTAAATTTGAGGGCGCCTGGGTGG
Source organism: Callorhinus ursinus (assembly GCF_003265705.2). Classification (NCBI taxonomy): domain Eukaryota; kingdom Metazoa; phylum Chordata; class Mammalia; order Carnivora; family Otariidae; genus Callorhinus; species Callorhinus ursinus. The sequence goes on along the minus strand of NW_027397074.1, from coordinate 16,274,057 downwards.
CTCAGATGGTTAAGCGTCTGCCTTCGGCTCAGGTCATGATCCTGGAGTCTTGGGATCAAGTCCCGCATCGGGCTCCCTGCTCCTTGGGAGCCTGCTTCGCCCTCTGCCTCTCTCTCTCTCTCTGTCTTTCATGAATAAATAAATAAAATCTTTAAAAAAAATAAAAATAAAAATAAAATAAATACATTAAATTTGAAATACCATCTAAGCATAAAAGAACTAAGCAGTCAAAAATACCACTTTGGGGGCCCCTGGCTGGCTCAGGTGTGGCGCATACAACTCTTGATCTCAGGGTTGTGAGTTCAAGTCCCACATTGGGTGTAGAGATTACTCAAAAACAAAATCTTAAAAGAAAAAAAATACCACTTCGGAACTAGTAAGAGATGTCTGATGTGATGATGCAAATGTGGGAGTGATTTTTCATTTGTTGGTTCATGTAAGCCACAAGACTGCCTGAGATCAGAGATGTAGTGAATGTAGAAAGAGAAGGCATCCCTGGAAGGACTCCTCCCGGGGCACACTAAGAGGCCTGGGAGACGAGGAGGAAGCCATAAGGCAGCTGAGAAGAAGAAGTCAGTGAAACAGGAAGAAAACTGAGAACATGGTATTCTAGAAACCAACAAAAGAAAGTTCATTCACAAGAAGAAAGAGATCAATGTGTCAACTGCTTCAGAATTAAGATGAAAACCAACCACTGTATTTAAGAAGGCAGACACTGGTAACCCAGACAAGGGCAGCTGGGGACAATGGTGAGTATAAAAGCCAGACTGAAAAGAGATGGAAGGAGAGAAATTGGAAGCTGAGTTTAGACAACTCTGCTTCAGAGTTTTGCTGCAAAGAAAAGGGGCAATCGGTGCTGGAAGAAGCAAAGTCAAAGAAGAGGGTTTTTTTTTTATTTCTGTTTTTGTTGGGTTTTTGGTTTTTTTGCTTTGGATTTAGGTTATAATATGGTAAAAATGGCCATGTATTTGAATGCTGATGGTAACAACCCAAGAGACCAGTAAAACAACAATAAACTAAAAATTTCAGAGAAGGAGGAGAGAAGTTGTGGAGGAATGTCTGTGAGTAGGTGAGAGAAGATGGGATTGGGGGCTCGGCTCGGGGTACAGACTCACCTCCGATCACCGCTAGGACGACAGAGTGTGCGGGGGCCCATGCTTGGAAGGCTTTGAAAGGAGGTGTCATGAGAGGCTGTGGCAATCCTCTTCCAATGCTCCAAATGTCTCTGTGAAAATGAAGGAGGGGGTAAATGTGCTGAGGCTTGGCAAAGAGGAGAGAGTAGAACGGGTGTCTAGAAGAGGAAAGAAGTGATTGGGCTAGCAAAGCTGGGCATGAGGTTGGGCCATCTCAGTGGGCACTCAGAGACAGCTGACATTCAAGGTCATGAATTTAAAGACAGACTAGTCAGCACAATTTTGTACTCTTCCTAAGCCATCTGGGTGTGGGCCTGGTGAAAGTCAGAGTTGGATTTAACCAGAGTCCTGGTTTGGAAAAGTGAGTAAAATGAAGGGATGGGACAAAAGGGAGATTATAGCTACTAAGCATGAAGGTTCAACCTGACATGGGAGCAGATCGCTGGTTAATTAATTCCTCCTCCTTGACGGGTTCTGAGAAGGAAACCCAAGATGGCATGTGTTGCATTCCTGAGTAGTTACTGGGGACCCTGTACCTTCAGGCTCTGGGACCAAAGCCCCTCAGGGCCTGGACCGAGCCCACACAAGTTCGCTTCCCATCCACTATGCAGTTTTGCCTCAGTCACATTATCTCTATGCACTTTGTTCTTCCCATCTAGGATTTAGAAAGAATGCCTTCCTCATGCAGTTCTGAGAACTTAATGAAAATATGGGTAAAGACTCCAATCCTCGAGTGAAAGCGTATTATGATAAATTAAATTAAAAATTAAATCAAAATGCTTTTATATTTGCATTCTTTGCAAAAGTATGTTTTCTGCACGGTTTATACAAAAATGTTTTATCTTTATTATTTGTATACATAAATCTTACTACTGACATCAATTGTTTCAAGGGCCTTTCTTTTAAATTTCTTTCATTTTTGCCAATTTAACATCTTGCTGATGTTGAGATGCCAAGAATCAAGTGCAGAATTTAGAACAGACATACTAGCTTCCTGCCAGATTTACTATATTAAAAAAACAAAAGAAAGGGAAATATTAGTAAAAGTGAAGTACATGTTTAATATTCATTTTAATGTTCAAAGTGCTGCACTGGGTTTGCTATTATTATCAGCCTCATCTTACAATGAGAAAATTGAGCTCAGAAAGAGTAATTTGTCCAAAGACACATAAATTGTAACCGGTGAGCCCAGATTTGAACACAGTTATACATGATTCCAAATTACACGTCCTTTTATGTCATCCTATTTCAATACAACTCTAAATGTATCAAATGGATTAAAGCTAATGTGGTTCCACTTTACAAAGAACGTTCCCAAAATGTAGAAACAGAGAATTCAGAAGAACCCATGCTATACTACTCAGGGAAGCTTAAGTTAAGTCCCCACACAGAATGAATTCTGATGGCCCCTTTCCCCTCTTAGCTGTACCACCCATATCCTCACCACAGAGGAAGAGGGGCCCCTGTGAATGGGAGAAAAGGGAAGTACTCACAGAAAGAAATTCACAAAAGTACTTACTACCAGTAGTATGGGAAACTGTAGGGTTATTTGGTGGTCGGGCTGCGCACAGGAAAGTAAATCTAGATTTTGGTAAAGGTCTGGACTCTGGCCAGCACTTAGCACTGTGTGCTTAGTAAGGATCTGTTCCATGAGGGAAAGTACTGGTCACACTGGTGAAAAATGAATGGAAACATGATTTCAACCTGTGTGAGTGATTTGGGATGTTTCACAAACTGAATTCCGTTTTGATTTTATTTTCACTGTTGTCTCTGAAGGATGCTTTATGTCCTTGAATGTAAGGGCTCTGCATCATACACTAGTAAATAAGGGGGGAATGTCACACTCAGGGCCAGCCAGTTTCCCAAAGAACTGCAGCCAAATTGTGAAGTGCTTACAGTTGGGAGAAACCTAGCTGAACCAAGCGAGGTTGGCGATAGCGTAGCTTCGCCAGCATAGTATTTCATAGTAATTTACAAGTACTTTAATAGTGTGTCTAATTCTTGAAAACCAAGACTCATTTCCTGAAGCAATGAGCTCTCCCCGGCAAAAGCATTCATACATCTCTCAGGTATCCGTCAATCCCTAAACACTTTGCCCTAGAAGTAACAGCATTATATCTTCATAACAAAGTGCATGAAAAGTAGATTTGCTTTGAATGAAGCAGAAGACCTGACACAGAACAAAACCAAAGCTGTCTGAATGCTTTTTATTGGGGCATTAAGGTGAGAGAAAAATTAGAAGGATTTGGACTGCCAGGCTACTCCAGTCACATTCATTTTGTAAAACGAGAATTTCCTTAGGAAAGGCACTATATAAAATCACGACTTTACTACAGTCCTTGTCTGTTCCTAGAGAATATATTTTCTTTTATGTTAGAAGGTCCTGTAGAGCAAATCATCACACAGTTCTCCACAGGAGGGAAGGAACGGGGCAGGTGGGGGCTTAAACTGTGTTGTTGCTTCACTGCCCCTCTGTGTAGACAAGTATCTATCTGCCACCCCACAGGCCAGACACAGCACCCACCTCTCCTGGAATAGCACGGGGACTGACTGTGTCAGCAAACACCCACTTGCAATGTTCACATCGACCAAACAGACCGTTTTAGCCAGCCAGCCCAGAAAGAAAGAACCTGGCTTTAAGCCCAACCACATCGGCATAATTACCACACCTCACAAAAACCCACAGTGAGGAATAAATGCTCAGGGTTCAAAACCACCATCTCCTCATTCTTATCAAATGCAAGGGTGCTTCTCTCAGGAACTCGTGCTCTAAGCAAGAGAAGTGTCTTTTCAGCACATCCTCGAATTAAATCAGCATATCCGTGCAGGCAGCCCAGGGAGCTATGAGGCACCGCTTTGCCATCCTCATCACATTCTCCCCCAAATAGATCCCTAGTGAGGCTTGAGAGCACCACAAAACTGCTATCGCACTCAGCGTGCAGTGCGAATGGAGTCCCTGTCATTAGAGAGGAGGATGTTCTCATTTCTTACCAGTTCCTCTGCATCCAAGGCCCCATTCTATGTGGAATGTCTATTATCTTGAGAGAAAACAATGTCAACTTAGGAACAGCAGAGGCTGTTTTCTGGGGCCAGCGGCAAATCTCAGTTTAGATCAGGTCTGGCCACCAAACTGGCTCACGTGCTCCAGGCAAAGCATCCCTGACGTTTATGCGTGTTCCTTTCCATGTTCCATGTCACCGCACAAGCACATGGGTATGCCTGAGACCTACAGCTGATGGTGCAGATGCATACAGTGGGGAACGATGAGGTCTGGGAATGCAGCAAAACCCCAGCCTCCACTCATTTTGCCAGGCACTCAGGAACTGAAGGTTTCCCGTGGTGCTTTGTTGACTGGTATGTGTGATACTGTTTATTTTCTAAGAAGGCACAGCACAGTTGTTCTTTACCTAGTGAACAGGTGATACAGAGTAATCTTGTATCACTGTCAAGAGACTGCAATAATTTAAGAGACTTTTCTTCATAGCCAAACAGTAGTTCACATAAAAGATGGAAACATTCTACCAAAGACTACTAAAAAAATTAATTAATTAAAAAAAATTTTTAAATAAAAACAACTATTTCCAAAGTCTTGGCTGACTCCTGGTGTAAATACCTACTGAGAGGAAAGAGGAACATGTTAAGATTACAGTAGAAGAGATAAAGAAGTAGAGTAGATAAAGAAGAGAAAGAACACTGAACAAAGTCAAAAATCTAGCCCCTTAATCCCTGGACTCAAAGAAAAGAAAAGGAAAAAAAAAAATACCTTAATATCACTCAGAAATGACTGTCTTAGCCAATAAGGATGTGGCACTCGTGGACTTAATATCAAATCATCTGCAGAGAAGATTGGATAATGACAAAGAAATATTCTGAAGAGAACGGGCAGCTGGAATAGGATGGTGATTCTCTAGGACAAAAGAAAAACTTGCCTGACTGCTCCAAAGAAAAAGCCAATAAGCACACGATGGATGAGCAGCCAGAGAATGTGGGTCTACAAAATGCCCAGAACTGCACGCCCAATTATTTCACCAGTATTTTGTGGCTTTCTTGTAACCTGCTGTTCTGAGGGCAGCAAACACAGGGCAAGGTATTTTATAGATAGATGATAATGGCTTTCATTGTTTCTCAAATTGGCTCAAAGCCTATACTGTGTAAATTGCTAAAAGCCCATATGTAATTCTAAACTTCTTGCGGGCCCAGAGACTCTGGGTGCTGGTAATAATTACATCGACTGGATAATTAACTTCTGACATAAAAAGAAATGAAGGTGAGAGAAGAAAACACAGACCTTATCAACTTTTACTTAAAGCAAGAGCACAACTGACAAAAACAAAAACGGGGCCTTCGTTTAGGAAAAAATAATCACTGTAGTCTGTCTCTCCAATGTTTTTCTACAAGAATGGGAAGAAATTTCTCCACATTCGCATGATTGTTCTTTTTGGATATTTCCCAGTGTTATACATTTTAATTTGTCTTATACATTTTAATTTTTGTTTGGACAACGTTGCCTTATCAATTCTAAGACTTCTCAGAGAAGACATGGGCCCAAGGTTCATGAGAGCATGGAATGTTCACACTCCCTCAGGGACAGAAGATTGAGCTCTGCCTGCAGTAAGCAGAGAAACTGAAATGGAACCCACTGCATAATACACAATGGTGAAGAGCTGTCACTTCCATGAAAAAAAAGAATTCGAAAAGCCTGGGAGAGAGCAAGAAGTCTGCCATCTGTCCAGGGCTCTAAGGGAGGATAAAAATAAACTCATGAGGCATCAGACCCCAGGAATGTGGGGTCTCAATCTACACTGATGATAAGGTAAGGCATCCTGAAGACAGGAAATTAAGATACAGCCCTCTCCACAACCTCTGAAAATATTAAAGCTCTGTTAGAAGTATCCATAAACTGCTCTCAGAATATTTTCACAACGAGGGTCTCAAGGGATTCCTATGGGGGAAAAGTAGCCCTGCTGAAGAGGCACTTGCAGCAAAAATTTGAAATCACCTAAGGAAAGAAAGTGCCATGAGGGACAGAATAGACTCCAAAAACAGGTGAGGTTGAGCGCTCAGAGCTGAAAAAGACAATAAAATAAGCTTTTTAGAAATATTAAGAAGCTAAAAGAATAAACTATAATGAAAGACCAGAATACCATTAAGACAGCCCCATCTGAGCTTTAATAAGGAAATAGGACTTCTGTGAACGTAAAAATGGAAGTATCATTTAAAATTCAATAGATGACAGTAATCTTCACAGCAGATTTGAAATACATATTTTCATGAGTGGAAATAACACCGAGGTAGAAAGCAGAATGGAGTAAGAGATCTCCTATGTAACAGCATTGAAAAAGATGAAATACCAACAATTAAATGTAAAAAATGCACAAAAGCACTATGAGCAAAACTTTAAAACACTACTAAATGACATAGAAGAAAACAGGAACAAATGGAAAAATATACCACGTTCTTAAGAAGAAAGACTCAATATCATAATTTTAATTCTCTTTAAAGAAATGTATAAACTTAACACAATGCCCCCAGATTTACTTTTCTTAACTAGATGAGTTAATCTTAAAGTTTATAAAGAAAAATAATCAAATAGAATAGTCAGGGGAAAAGAGTTGAAAGAAGAAAGAGAACAAAGGGGGGTTTACTACTACCCGATATTAAAACATTTTATTAAATATCATTAATCAACCCAGTGTTATAGTGGTACATGAACAGACCAGCAGTATAAAAAAGGATATCCAGAAAGAGACTCAAATATCTATGGTAATTCGCTGTCTGATAAAGATGGAATCCCACACCAATGAGGAAAACAGACTAACCTAGAAAGGAAATCATGTTGGGACCACTCAGTATTCTTCTGGAAAGAATAAAATTAAATCTGTAATTCCCACATCACACTACGGTAAATTACAAATGGAACAAAAATTAAAATAAATTTTAAATGAAGTAATAACAAAAGAAGACATGGAAGAATTCCATTAATAAGGTCTTTTTATCCATGACTCGAAATCCAGCATCTAACATGAGATAAGATCAATACATTTAATTACACACAACAAAACTTTAAATACCTTTGGCAATAAAAACTATTAGCAAAGTCAAAAGACAACTGAAAAAGAAAAACAGAAAAAAAACTCTTTTAATTCATATTGGAAACAAAGAATAACTTCTCTAATACACAAAAGGTTCTTAGAAATTGATAAGGAAAAGAAAAATTCAATATAAGAATGGCCAAAAGATATGAAAAGGGAGTTCACATAAATACAATGACTCTCAAACATATGAAAAGACGCTCTGCTCTCTTCAAGTAACAGAAAATTAAGATAGAAATACACTTAGAAACTTTTTCACTTGTCAGACTGGCAAATTCTCAAGACTGATCGAACTTCAATTAGTAAGATTGTGAGGAAACCACGCACTCCAGGTATCTCTTCAGTAAGTTGGCACAGCACCTAAAGAGGATAGTCTGACAATATTTATCAACTTACAAATGAATATACTTTCTGACCCAGCAAATTCACTGCCACACATTTGAAATGACTCAAAACCAGGTATAACAGCAAGAGTAAGGAAACAATCTAAATATCTACCAGTAGGGGCTGGTTATAGAAAGTACGGCACAGGAATACTATGCAGCAAAGAAAAGAAAAAAGGGACCTTTCTATCTACTGTTATAGAAACATCTCTGAACTATACTGCTATGTGGAAAAAATCAAAGTATAGGATAGTGAACAAATATGCTAACTTTGGTGTGTCAGGGGCATGGAGGGATAGAAATCTAAGTGAAATACCAGTATGATATTCAAATATTCAAATTAATAATACAATAATGAGCTAGGTCAGGGACAATTCTGGAGCTCCTTTGAAGGTGCAGAGAAATTCAATAAAAGTAGTGGTTACTTTGAGGGGGTTGGAATTCAAGAATGCAGGAGATAATTGTCTTTTAAAATAATAAAAATTCTTTTAATACTTTTTGGTTTTTGAATAGTGTAAACATATTACTATATTCAAAGAGTGTTTAAATTCAATGATAATAATAAAATTAAAATTCCAACAATGATATACTACCTATACCTATAAAATTTGGAATTATTGTTAATGACAAAACCCCAATTTCTGTTGGTATTGGCCTAACAGAAAAGAGCCAGCTCGTATACAGTGGCAATAATATAAACTGATACACTCTTTGGAGCAATTTTGGCAAGATTTTAAATCCTTATACTTTCTGACTCCTCAGGTAGGATTCTGGAATGTATCTTAAGGGAAAAAATATGCACATGGATTAAGACTTGCTAATGAGAACATGAGAAGGGAAATGGAAATTGGAGAGGTTAGGATCCAAATGACACTTCAATTTTATCTATTTTATTGAAAATAAAAGAAATATTAATTAAGTACTGTAACATAGCAACACTTCTTAAATTCAAGTGATAGGTATCTGGGTATTTGTGATGTTATTCTCCCTATATTCTTGTACGTTTTTTGTTTTATATTTAATCTATTATATAAAACTACCCATGCAAGTGAACAACATAGTTTTTTAGTATATACAGTAAGACATTTTACTCCAGGAGGACAAGACTATGATATATGCATGTTTATGCATTATTTAATACTGTGTGGATACTTCTGAAATATGAAATACAACACTTAACACATTTAAATGTAATCAAGCAAAGAGAAACCAAATAACTTGAAATTTATGGAGAAGAGTAGAGGTGATCTAATACTATATATCTCAAAAACATTGGAGAACATCAGCAACAGTGTTTCTATTAATTCCAAGGTCCAATATCTGATCTATAAAATCTGTTCTCCAGAAAGATGGGTAGGCAATATATTTAAAAATAACAAACTCCATTCCAAAGTCTGAGGCTTACAGGTCAAAGGTATAGAATAGGGCTTCTTGAAGTATGGAAAAGAAACACACACGTCCAGTGCTTGAAAACATCATAGATTCCTTGATCCTACCCAAGATTCTTCTTCTCTATCCCTCTGATGCCGGTGCCCTGAGAATCTGCTTTTTAACAAGTACCCAGTGTTATTCCGATACAAGGTTTTAGAAACACTGGTATAGATCATTGATTTTTTATTTTTCTCACTTAGAAAGTACTGTGCTCAAGATACAGCTGGAGGAGGGGGCGGAGCAAGATGGCGGAGGAGTAGGAGACCTGGATTTCGTCTGGTCTCAGGAATTCAGCTGAATGGGGATCAAACCATTCTGAACACCTACGAACTCAACAGGAGATCGAAGAAGAGAGTAGCAACAACTCTGAACAGAGAAGCGACCACTTACT
>NW_027397074.1:16214178-16259627 GCF_003265705.2 Callorhinus ursinus | reverse complement strand
TCAGAATCATGACTTTAAAGATACTAGCTGGGCTTGAAAAAAGCGTGGAAGTTATTAGAGAAACCCTTTCTGGAGAAATAAAAGAACTAAAATCTAACCAAGTCGAAGTCAAAAAGGCTATTGATGAGGTGTAATCAAAAATGAGGGCACTAACTGCTAGGATAAATGAGACAGAAGAGAGAATCAGTGACATAGAAGACCAAATGATGGAAAATAAAGAGGCTGAGAAAAAGAAAGATAAACAACTACAGGATCATGAGGGCAGAATTCGAGAGATAAGCGATACGATAAGACAAAACAACATTAGAATAATTGGGATCCCAGAAGAAGAAGAAAGAGAGAGAGGGGCAGAAGGTATATTGGAGCAAATAATAGCAGAGAACTTCCCTAATGTGGGGAAGGAAACAGGCATCAAAATCCAGGAGGCACAGAGAACCCCTCTCAAAATCAATAAAAATAGGTCAACACCCTGACATCTAGTAGTAAAACTTACGAATCTCAGAGACAAAGAGAAAAACCTGAAGGCAGCTCGGAAGAAGAGATATGTAACCTAAAATGGTAGAAACATTAGATTGGCAACAGACCTATCCACAGAGACTTGGCAGGCCAGAAAGGACTGGCATGATATCTCTTCAGAGCACTAAACGAGAAAAATATGCAGCCAAGAATACTATATCCAGCAAGGCTGTCATTGAAAATTGAAGGAGAGATAAAAAGCTTCCAGGACAAACAAAAAATAAGGAATTTGCAAACACAAAACCAGCCCTGAAAGAAATATTGAAAGGGGTCCTCTAAGCAAAGAGAGAGCCTAAAAGCAGCATAGATCAGAAAGGAACACAGACAATATACAGTCAAAGTCACCTTACAGGCAATACAATGGCACTAAATTCCTATCTTTCAATAGTTACCCTGAATGTAAATGGGCTAACTGCCCCAATCAAAAGGCACAGGCTATCACATTGGATTAAAAAACAAGACCCATTGATATGCTGTCTGCAAGAGACTCATTTTAGACCCAAAGACACCCCCACATTGAAAGTGAGGGGGTGGAAAACCATTTACCATGCTAATGGACACCAAAAGAAAGCAGGGGTGGCAATTCTTATATCAGAAAAATTAGACTTTAAAACAAAGACTGTAATAAGAGATGAAGAAGGACACTATATTTTACTTAAAGGGTCTATCCAACAAAAAGATCTAACAATTGTAAATATCTATGCCCCTAACATGGGAGCAGCCACTTTTATAAGGCAATTAATAACAAAAGCAAAGAAACACATTGACAACAATACAATAAGAGTGGGGGACTTTAACACCCCCTGACTGAAATAGACAGATCATCTAAGCAAAAGATCAACAAGGAAATAAAGACTTTAAATGACACACTGGACCAAATGGACTTCACAGACATATTCAGAACATTCCATCCCAAAGCAATGAAATACACATTCTTCTCTAGTGCTCATGGAACATTCTCCAGAATTGATCACATCCTAGGTCACAAATCAGGTCTCAACCGGTACCAAAAGATTGGGATTATTCCCTGCATATTTTCAGACCACAGTGCTTTGAAACTAGAACTCAGTCACAAGAGGAAATTCGGAAAGAACTCAAATACATGGAGGCTAAAGAGCATCCTACTAAAGAATGAATGGGTCAACCAGGAAATTAAAGAAGAATTTAAAAAATTCATGGAAACCAATGAAAATGAAAACACAACTGTTCAAAATCTTTGGGATGCAGCAAAGGCAGTCCTGAGAGGAAAGTATATAGCAATACAAGCCTTTCTCAAGAAACAAGCAGGGTCTCAAATGCACAACCTAACCCTACACCTAAAAGAGTTGGAGAAAGAATAGCAAATAAAACCTAACTCAGCAGGAGAAGAGAAATAATAAAGATCAGAGCAGAAATCATTGAACTAGAAACCAAAAGAAGAGTAGAACAGATCAACGAAACTAGGAGCTGGTTCTTTGAATGAATTAACAAGATTGATAAACCCCTGGCCAGACTTATCAAAAAGAAAAGAGAAATGACCCAAATCAACAAAATCATGAATGAAAGAGAAGAGATCATAACCAACACCAAAGAAATACAAACAATTATAAGAACATATTATGAACAACTCTATGCCAGCAAATTAGATAACCTGGAAGAAATGGGTGCATTCCTAGAGATGTATCAACTACCAAAACTGAACCAGGAAGAAATAGAAAACCTGAACAGACCTATAATCACTAAGGAAATGGAAGCAGTCATCAAAAATCTCCCAACAAACAAAAGCCCAGGGAGAGATGGCTTCCCAGGGGAATTCTATCAAACATTTAAAGAAGATTAATACGTATTCTTCTGAAACTGTTCCAAAAAACAGAAATGGAAGGAAAACTTCCAAACTCATTTTATGAGGCCACCATTACCTTGATCCCAAAACCAGACAAAGACCCCATCAGAAAGGAGAATTACAGACCAATATCCTTAATGAACATGGATGCAAAAATTCTCACCATAATACTAGCCAATAGGATCCAACAGTACATTAAAAGGATTATTCACCATGATCAAGTGGGATTTATCCCTGGGCTGCAAGGTTGGTTCAACATCCACAAATCAAACAACGTGATACAATACATTAACAAAAGAAAGAACAAGAGTCATATGATCCTCTCAATAGATGCAGAAAAAGCCTTTGACAAAGTACAGCATCCTTTCTTGATCAAAACTCTTCAGAGTATAGGGATAGATCCATACCTCAATATCATAAAAGCCATCTATGAAAAACCCACAGCGAATATCACTCTCAATGGGGAAAAGCTGAGAGCTTTTCCCCTAAGGTCAGGAACGCGGCAGGGATGTCCACTATCACCACTGCTATTCAACATAGTATTAGAAGTCCTAGCCACAGCAATCAGACAACAAAAAGAAATCAAAGGCATCCAAATCGGCGAAGAGGAAGTCAAACTCTCACTCTTTGCAGATGATATGATACTGTATGTGGAAAACCCAAAAGATTCCACCCCAAAACTGCTAGAACTCATACAGGAATTCAGTAAAGTGGCAGGATATAAAATCAATGCACAGAAATCAGTGGCATTCCCATACACCAACAACAAGACAGAAGAGAGACAAATCAAGGAGTCGATCCCATTTACAATTGCACCCAAAACCATAAGATACCTAGGAATAAATTTAACCAAAGAGGCAAAGGATCTGTACTCAGAAAACTATAAAATACACATGAAAGAAATTGAAGAAGACACAAAGAAATGGAAAAACGTTCCATGCTCATGGATTGGAAGAACAAACATTGTGAAGATGTCAATGCTACCTAGAGCAATCTACACATTCAATGCAATCCCCATCAAAATACCATCCACTTTTTTCAAAGAAATGGAACAAATAATCCTAAAATTTGTATGGAACCAGAAGAGACCCCGAATAGCCAGAGGAATACTGAAAAAGAAAAGCAAAGCTGGCGGCATCACAATTCCGGACTTCCAGCTCTATTACAAAGCTGTCATCATCAAGACAGTATGGTACTGGCACAAAAACAGACACATCGATCAATGGAACAGAATAGAGAGCCCAGAAGTGGACCCTCAACTGTATGGTCATTTCATCTTTGACAAAGCAGGAAAGAATGTCCAATGGCAAAAGACAGTCTCTTCAACAAATGGTGCTGGGAAAATTGGACAGCCACATGCAGAAGAATGAAACTGGACCATTTCCTTACACCACACACAAAAATAGACTCCAAATGGTTGAAAGACCTAAACGTGAGACAGGAGTCCATCAAAATCCTAAAGGAGAACACAGGTAGCAACCTCTTCGACATCAGCCGCAGCAACTTCTTCCTAGAAACATCGCCAAAGGCAAGGGAAGCAAGGGCAAAAATGAACTATGGGGATTTCATCAAGATAAAAAGCTTTTGCACAGCAAAAGAAACAGTCCACAAAACCAAAAGACAACCGACAGAATGGGATAAAATATTTGCAAATGACATATCAGATAAATGGCTAGTATCCAAAATCTATAAAGAACTTCTCAAACTCAACACCCAAAGAACAAATAATCCAATCAAGAAATGGGCAGAAGACATGAACAGACATTTTTCCAAAGAAGACATCCAAATGGCCAACGGACACATGAAAAAGTGCTCAAAATCGCTCGGCATCAGGGAAATCCAAATCGAAACCTCAATGAGATACCACCTCACACCAGTCAGAATGGCTAGAATTAACAAATCAGGAAAAGACAGATGTTGGCGGTGATGTGGAGAAAGGGGAACCCTCCCACACTGTTGGTGGGAATGCAAGCTGGTGCAACCCCTCTGGAAAACAGTATGGAGGTTCCTCAAACAGCTGAAAATAGAGCTACCATACAATTCAGCAATTGCACTACTGGGTATTTACCCCAAAGATACAAATGTAGGGATCCGAAGGTGTACGTGCACCCCAATGTTTATAGCAGCAATGTCCACAATAGCCAAACTGCGGAAAGAGCCAAGAAGTCCATCGACAGATGAATGGATAAAAAAGAAGTGGTATATATATACAATGGAATATTATGCAGCCATAAAAAGGAATGAGATCTTGCCATTTGCAACAACATGGAGGGAACTTGAGGGTGTTATGCTGAGTGAAATAAGTCAATCAGAGAAAGACATGTATCATATGACCTCACTGATATGAGGAATTCTTAACCTCAGGAAACAAACTGAGGGTTGCTGGAGTGGTGGGTGGGAGGGATGGGGTGGCTGGGTGAAAGACATTGGGGAGGGTGTGTGCTGTGGTGAGCGCCGTGAATTGTGCAAGACTGTTGAATCACAGATCGGTACTTCTCAAACAAATAATGCAATATATGTTAAGAAAAAAAAAAAAGAAGAAGATAGCAGGAGGGGAAGAATGAAGGGGAGTAAGTCGGAGGGGGAGACCAACCATGAGAGACGATGGACTCCGAAAAACAAACTGAGGTCTCTAGAGGGGAGGGGGTTGGGGGGATGGGTTAGCCTGGTGATGGGTATTAAAGAAGGCACGTTCTGCGTGGAGCACTGGGTGTTATGCACAAACAATGAATCACGGAACACTACATCAAAAACTAATGATGTATGGTGATTAACATAACAATAAGAAATAAAAATTTAAAAAAAAAGATACAGCTGGAGGGATGAGGGCTAAGTGTAAGGCAATAACTGATTAAATGCCAAAAGGTGTTTCCAAAGGAGGTTATAAAATCTGCTGTTCTGGAAATGCTGAAAAATGCAGTCTGGCTTAGTAACAGGAGGCTCTGGACCTCTGAAAGCTTTCACAGCCCTATGAGGTTGGAGATAAATTAAATGCCCAAAGGTAAAGAATAGAATAAGAAACTGAATAGGTTTGAGGACTATAAGTTAATAATACAACAATGGGCTAGGTCAGGGACAATTCTGGTGTTCCTTTGAAGCTGCACAATGAGTTTTCAAAAATTTAAGACTAAAGAAGTGTGTGAATGCTGGTGTGGTAGCTGAAGCTTCTCGAATGGCCCTCTGAGAGAACGGGTGAGCAGAACCTGTACCGTGCTTTCTTCCAGCTGCACAGCCTGTCCTGGCCTGAGCTGATCCGGTCAATGTTCTCTCACCTTCCCCCAAGGTCATTACCTCCGGGTCCCAGCAAACAGAGCATACACAACTGGATCTAATATATGCACATGACACATTCAGAGCTTTCCCATGAATACAACTTCCCTCCAAATAAATCTGCATGGCCTAAAATTGAGAGAAGGAAGATGTTAATTTTCATTAAGCTCAGAGTCAAATTTTTTGCTGCCCCGCTGTGACTGTATAAAGGGGTGATCAGTTTCAAGCACCTTTCGACCCCTTTCTAAACTTTATGGCATCCATGAGTGCGCGCATGTACACACACACACACACACACACACACACACACACACCAAGAAGCACATTTTTTGGGAAAAATAAAAGCAACTGCATTGGACCGAAATAGCCAATCACATGTCCCTCCCAACCCAACTACTTTTAGTTTCAGAGACTGCAAATCTGCGTAAATTGTGTCATAAAGGAGAGGAGACTGGACTTAAAATTGAAGCTCTGAGTTTAAATTCAGATTTTAGCCTTCACTGGTTGTCTTGTTTCTACCCTACTACATGTGTACAGTAATTTAAAATGCATTCAGTGCAAGATTATTTTCAAGAATAAGTGAAATGGAGCAAAGATAAAATAAGAGCAGAAAATGAAGAAAAAATCACTGTTAGATCAACCCTCAAATAATGTCATTATTACCTTATTATTTTGCTATTATAGGTCACAAATTTGGTTCTGAACCTTCTGGAAGGCAAGACAAGCGAAAATGCATGCCCAGTCACATAATTTACAGCGTCCATAAGACCAAAACAAAGTTTTTCATTAGGAGTGCAACTATTACTGAATCCAGAGAGAAATTTTCCCCATTGGGGAAATGAGGACTAATGCAGTGAACAATGTCCTCCAAATAGCCTTAGAATACACGCAAGAATGAGTTTCTTACCACGTACTTCATGTACCTTGATGTGAGCTCAAGTACAATGTTCCAAAAGCACAATGCTGTAAAACCAGTTCTACAAAAGAGACTAAATGATGTGTTAGGTACGGTTCCCTGAGGGGGGCTTCAAGCGCCTGGAGTGGAAGTCACAGACGGGCAGAAAATAGGCTACATCTAGCCCACAGATGTTTTTTCATGGGTCCCACTTTAAATTGAAAATTCCAAATAAGATCCGCATCCAGGGCGTGCTTGATTTTACTTAGCAGATCTGCCCCACTGGGCCACATCCCCACCTGAGGATGTCACCAGAAACTGGAGCACATCTATCTCATACTCACTGTCCCCTCTCTGACCACCTCAGTCATCAACTCCACCTCCTCGGCCCCCAGAACTCACCTGAATTTGAAACTCCTCACCTGGAGGAAGGAGTGGAGTATATTTACACTCAGACAGTGCAGCCTCAATATTTCTCTCGCCAAGTTTTGAATAAGTATCCAGCAGCAATAAAATTCACTGTGTGGCCTTGAGCAAGTGATTTAATCACCTCTAGGCCTCCATTCCCTCATCTTAAGAAAGGAACTAATAATACCTACTTCTCAGAGTTGTGAGAATTAAATGAGATGTTTTCAAAAACACTTAACTGCTAATTACTATTCAAATGAACCATATTATCACCAGAAATAATTCACAATGCTAGGTTACCTCATCTCAATCATAATGGATTTTTAGGAATACTTTCTTCACCAGATGACTGCTGGCTTTTTCATAAATCTCAGTATTTTGTTACCTAGTAGAACAGATGTTGCCTGTGCGCTACTTCACATTCTCTTGGTCTACCTTTTGCCCCAGCCCCTCCTGCAAGGACAAGTTCAGTGGAGGTTTCAGCAGCTTAGGGCAGGTACCACCCGAGAGCTCTTCACCTGGGATCTGTGGGACATACCTCCTGCTTCCCACCTCCACCAATATGCACCGTAGGGTGCCATCAGAAACCAGCCTGGCACTCTCGTGCACATCCCGGAAGTTAATACCATTGGGACCACCCTTAACAAGTGGGTGATTGGGAACTGATAGCTAAATACTCCCCCTTTTGTCCCACAGAGGAACAGCTCTTGGAACACATTTTATAAAGTGCCTCAGGAAGTCCCAGCAACGGTCAAGTGCCAGTCACCCACACCAGTGGCCGCCTCAATTACACATCAGGCTGTTGTCTTTCCCTCCTTGTCCCATCTCCCCTCCCTCACTCTTGCTCCCTGAGATTTCTTCCACACAAATTACTGTATGTAAGCTTTGTCTCCGGCTTCACTTTCAAGAAAGCCCAGGCTCAAACACCCTCCAAAATATGCTCTTAAATAGAAATTATCCTGGGCGCCTGGGTGGCTCAGTTGGTTAAGCGACTGCCTTCGGCTCAGGTCATGATCCTGGAGTCCCGGGATCGAGTCCCGCGTCGGGCTCCCTGCTCAGCGGGGAGTCTGCTTCTCCCTCTGACCCTCTGACCCTCTTCCCTCTCATGCTCTCCATCTCTCATTCTCTCTCAAATAAATAAATAAAATCTTTAAAAAAAAAATAGAAATTATCCTTCAAAGGACTCCATCAAGAAGATGGAAAGATAATCCAAAGAATGGGAGAAAAGTTTTGCAAATTATAGATCTGATAACAGATTTGTATCTAGAGTATAGAAAGAACTCTTATAACTCAATAATAAAAAGTAAATTAAAAAAATCCTAGACATCTTTCCAAAGAAGATATACAAATGGCCAAAAAGTACATGAAAAGGTGCTCAATATCACTAATCATCAGGGAAATGCAAGTCAAAACCACAATGAGCTAGTACTTCATAGCCACTAGGATGGCTATAATCAAAAAGTCAAATAATTAAGTACTGATGAGGATGAGAAGTCAGAATGCTCAGACACTGCTGATAGGAACATAAAATGCTGCAACCACATGGGCAAATAGTCTAGAAGTTCTTCAAAGTTTAAAAACAGAGTTATCATATGATCCAGCAATCCCACTCCTAGGAAATGCCCAAGAGAAATGAAAAGGTATGTCCACACAAAAACATGTGCATGAATATTCACAGCAGCATTATTTATAATAGCCAAAAGGTAGAAACAACTCAAATGCCCATCAAGTGATGAATAAAGAATGGTATATCCTTACAATAGAGTAGTATTCAGCAATAAAAAGAAATCAAATACTGATACATATTAATACATACTACATCATGGATGAACCTTGAAACATTATGCTAAGTGAATAAGCCAGTCACAAAGGACCACATATTGTTTGATTCATTTATGTGGAAGTTCTAGAATAAGCAAATCTATATAGGAAAAATAAAGCAGATTACTAGCTGCCTAGTGCTGATGGGGATGGAGGGATTATGGGGAAGAGTTAAGGGGTACGAGGTCTCTTTCTGAGGTAATGAAAATATTCTAAAATTGTTTTGTGTTGGTGCATGCACAACTCTGAGAATATGACAAAAGTCATTGAACTGTACACTTTAGATGGGTGAGTTATATGGAATGTGTATTGTATCTTAATAAAGCTATTAAAAATAGAGGTCACCATAATTTTTAACCTATGACAGCCTACAAATTGTGGTTGCTGGTCATTTTTACAAAACACCACTGAATTCTCCATTTGCCTTTTTCATCACTTGCTGGGTAATTTTCAACTACTTCAAAGAGTAGTGTCCAGAACAGAGAATATTTCTGCAACATCACTCATCTCTACCTTTCTAGTTTTCTCATAATCCTGTGGTATTTCTGTGACCTACTATACAGGACATCTGAAATTTGACACAAACTCACCACACACAATCCTAGCTGTCCGTTATACTCCCCAAACTAAAAGACAACCACATCTCATCCAGCCCCCTACCACGCCCACATGTCACCCATCACCGTCCCCCTGTCTCACACTCCTGTGATTTAATTCACACTCACAGCTCCCTCCTCGCCCATAATTAAATTCAGGTTTAGAATACTTTGAGACTATTGTTGCTGATGATCAAACCTGTAGAAGTGAGTGATAAGACAGCTACACACACAAATTCCAAAACATGAAATAAGCAATGTAAACATCCCCGTTTAGTCAATACCAGAAATGACATGGGAAGGATGGAAAGGGTGATGAAAAATTCATCCACTATATTGGTTTCATTCTTATACCTTGGATTCTACTTTGTATCTCATTCTCAGTGGAAAAGAAACAGTGAGTGTTCATCCCTTCTGGAAAATGATTATTTACATTTCAGCCTAACAACACACATTTCTAGCATTTATCCTAGTCAGATCCAAATCTTCTGAAATTCCACTGATGAGTATTCTTAGACGTAAACTGGAAGAAATTTATACCAAGAAATTATTGTCATAGTACCAAAAATAAAAGATGGATTGCCTACAATCTTAGCTATTGGAAAAGAAGAGCTGTACTCTTAGATTGTTTGAGAATGGCACTGGACCTAAATTTTTCAATTTTAATATCAGGAAATACTGTTCCAACAGTGATCCCACATATCCGATGAATTAAAATGAGCTGA
The DNA here is from genome assembly GCF_003265705.2 of Callorhinus ursinus. Lineage (NCBI taxonomy): Eukaryota > Metazoa > Chordata > Mammalia > Carnivora > Otariidae > Callorhinus > Callorhinus ursinus. The sequence continues at coordinate 16,249,574 of NW_027397074.1, read as the reverse complement.
CTTAACTGCTCGCTGTCAGCATGTAAGCTTGAACCAGGAAAGATGCTCAAGAATTATGGTAAGTTTCAATGGATAACACTGGTTATTACTACTATTATCCCTAGTTTCTGTATTTCCTTCTGTCTGGGCCTCAGGCCACACCTGCTGGGAAACTATAAGAGAGGAGTAACAAAACTTGTTTATCATAATCTCTTTTCAAGCTGGCTATGGAGTTATCACAATTTTAGCTCAGCAATAGCCTAACTGAACTGCAGGAAGGAGGCATATCCCTCACTTCGTCTTTTCCAATCCCAGGCTAGGAGGGCTTGGAAATCCAGTTTTTTACCTTTTTGACTTCTCCAAATTAAAAAAAAAAAAAAAACTTAAAAAAATTCACCCCATCAGAAAAATATTCCCTCATCCCACATATATAAATGATTTATTTATAAATTATATATTAATTTCTCATATTATGTACACTATCAACAGATACAAAAGTAGAAATTATAAATGAAAAGGTTAATATGGAATACACAATATTTTTTATCTATTAATGGTACCAAACTGCTTCCCTCACACTAAAAATAATAATAATGTTTTAGTGAGGTACAATAAGGGTGGTGTAATCACTTCATAGTTAAAGGGAACTCAAATCACAGAACAGGGAAAGTGTCTGCTCTGCCATTTTCTTGCTGTTCATTTGTGTTGGGAGTATCTTCAATTCACAATTGCTTTCCTAAAACATTTAGCCATCTTATAAAACTTAATTTAGATAAAACTAGAGAACCTAATCTGTAATTCTTTGTAACCAACACAAGCAACAAGCTCATTGTTGCAATATGCTAAAAACAAACCAAGAATGGAGGGTGTGACCACTAACCCTTCCATGTTGTAAAATTTTCCTTAGGATACAGGATTGTTCAACATACAGAGCCAAGGCACCACAGTCAATTCATTAATTAAATGTGAGTAAATCTTAACTTCTATCTTATTAGGTTATTGTTAGAATTTTAAAAGAAATGTTCTAAATTTTCCTCCTATATCCCAACGTATCTTACACATACTGTGGTATATGCTTATTCATTTTGGAAACCACTGCTTTAAAGGTCTAGCTACAAAGTAACAACTCTTTAAATACATATCAAATCCTTAGAATAAATGTACAAGCGTCATCAGAAATGGATGTTCGTGAATGTTACAAAATGCACAAAATAGAGTGTCTTAAACAAGACAGTTCATTTCTCTCTCACATAAACAAAGTCTGAAGATAAGCAGCCAAGAGCTCACTTGGCACTCCATGATGCCAATCTCCTGTCTTGCTCCTCTTCCAACCCAACACATTCTCCCCTTCAAGGTCCAAGATAGATGCTGGGGCTCCAGACATCACAATTAAATTCCAATCAGCAATGCAGAGAAGTGAACAAAGGAAGACATTTTTCATAAGTTTCACACAATGGTCTGACAACAACCCATTTGAGAGAAATTACTGCAAAGTCTATGCCTAGCTACAAGGAATAATCAGAGATTCTATTATGAAAGAAGACAGCCAAGAGTCTCAGCCACAATGCATAAAGGTGTATCAATACATATACAAAGAAACAGATGACAAGGTTCCAGTCTAAGAAGGCAACCTAGGAAGACCCTGAACTCACCTCTTCCACAGAACCCAACAAATTGTACTTATTTATAGCACAATTCCTCCTAAAGAAGAACTGAGGGCTGACTGAACAGCTTCTACACAACAAAAGATGGAACAGCAAAAGAGAACAGCAAGAGGAGGCGACTCAGTAACAAAAGGAATCGCCATCCCCAGTGCTGCAAACTACAGGGGAAAGAGATAGTACTGAGGGAACAGGAGCACATTCCTCTTCCTTCGGCACAGAAAAAAAAAAAAAAAAAAAAAAAAAACCCACACATTTAAAGGAGCAACTAGTGTATAAAAGATCCAGCCCTAGAACTCTGCCAAACAGTAGAGGAGCATCTACAGCTCTCTCTTGGTCAGAGGTACTGGCGAGCAACATGGTTTACACTCCCCCCTCCACCTTAAAGAGTCAGACCAGAGCAGGGTCCAGGCACCCTAACCAGCCTGCCACCTCAGTGAGCTCCAGGACCCTAGCCTACACCAGCCCTAGCTGTCCCACTAAGGTGGCCACAGGTCTGGTTAGCATTCACCACAGCTCCAGAGTTCACACCGAGGTAACAGGTGCAGATCACCCTGGAAGACTCCCGGCCCACAGCACTTCAGCTTCTGACAGTTTGCTAGGACATGCCTGCAAAGAGCATTCCTGGACCTCCCTGGTGACACCTGCTTCAGATCCAGCACCCTGGAAACCTCAGCCCATGCCCGCTTTGGTTGCAGACACCCTGCCAGGACACCATACATGGAGTACCCTACAACCTCCATCTATGCCAGCATTGGCTCCAGTCACTTGGCCAAGACACCCCCTGCACTGAGCACCCCAGGATACCCCAGCTTGCACCATTTCAGCCTCAGCTATCCTGCCAGGGCACCCAATGCATGGAAAGCCCAGGGACCTCTTGGCCTGCACACTGCCTCGGCTCCAGCTGTCCTGCCAGGGCACCTACTGTGTGAAGCACCCCAGGACACCCCAGCTTGCACCCACTTCAGCTTTATCTGTCTTGCTAGGGTACCTGCTGCAGGGAGAGTCCAGAGACCACACCAATCTTGGCACACTTTAACTTTAATTGTCCTGCCAAGTCACCCACTACATGGAGAGCCCCGGGACCCCTAGCCCATGCCAGCCACAGCTTTAGTCAGCCATCAAGTCACCAAGCACACAGTCTACATAGGGAATGACCATACACAAGACCATTCCTTCAAGTTTAGGATAAGTGGCTGTACCACTGAATCCAGAGAAACAAACACAGAAAGTCAAGCAAAATGGGGAGACAAAGGAATATGCTCCAAAAGAAAGAACAACACCTAAAAATAATTAAATAATTAAATGTTAGGGAGATAAGCAACCTGCCTGATAAAGAATGTAAAGTAATGATGAGAAAAAATGCTCGTCAGGCTGGAGAGAAGAGTGGAAGAACTCAGTGAAACCTTCAAGAAAAAAAGAGAAAATATGAAAAAAAACAACCAGGCAGAGTAGAAGAATACAATAACTGAAATGAAGAATACATTATAGGGAGTCAACAGTAAATTAGCAGATGCAGAAGAATATATCATCAATCTGGAAGACAGGGTAAGGGAAAGCATGCAAGCTGAACAGAAGAAAGAGAAAGGAATTTTTTTAAATGAGGCTTGGTAAAGGAATTTCTTGGACAACATCAAGAGAAGAAATTTCCACATCACAGGAGTCCTAGAAGAAGAGAGAGAATAGGACAGAAAACAGAATTGAGAAATAATGACTATAAATTTCACTAACCCAGGGATGAAAGCAGACATTTATATCCAAAGAGCCCAGAGAATCCCAAATAAAATGAACTCAGAGACCCACACCAAGACACATTAAAATTAAAATGTCAAAACTTAAAAGCAAGAAAAAAACCCCATAAAGGCAGCAAGAGAAAAACAATTTGCTGTGTACAAGGGAACAACCATAAGACAATGAGCAGATTTTCCAGCAGAAACTTTGCGGGCCAGAAGAAAGTAGCATGATATATTCAAAGTGCCAAAAGGAAAAAAACCTACAATGAAGAATACTATACCTGGCAAGATTATCATTAAGAACTGAAGAAGAGATAAAAGAGCTTCCCAACAAGCAAAAGTTAAAGAAGTTTATCACACTAAACCAGACTTAGAAGAAATGTTAAGAGAGCTTCTTGAAATGTAAAAGAAAAGACCATAATAGGACAAAGAAAATTATGAATAAAAAGACGTAAAATATGACAGTATATACATAAAACATGAATGAAGGAGCAAAAATAAATACATAAAAGAAATTGATTTAAAATGTGTTTGAATTTAAATGACCATCAACAATATATATATGTATATATATATATGTAAAACCACAAACCCAAAACCTATAATGGATATACAAAAAAATAGAAAGAAAGCCAAACATAACATTATAGAGATTCATCAACCACAAGGGAGACAGAGGAAGATAAGAAGAAACGAACAGAGAATAACTACAAAAACAACCAGAAAACAATTAACAAAATGGCAATAAGTACATATCTATAATTTCTTTAAATGTAAATGGTCTAAATGCTTCAATCAAAAGACATAGGGATGCAGGATGAATTAAAAAAAAAAAAAAAGTTCCATCTATATGCTGCCTACCAAAGACTCACTTCAAATTAAAGACACATACAGACTGAAAGTGAAGGAATGGAAAACATTTGCCATGCAGATGGGAGCAAAAAAAAAAAAAAAAGCCATGGTGGCAATACTTATATCAGACAAAACAGACTTTAAAACAAAGACAAAGGGCATTGCATAATGATAAAGAGATCAATTCACAAGGAGATATAACACTTTTCAATATCAATGCACCCAACATTGTAGCACCTAAATATATAAAGCAAATATTAACAGACATAAAGAGAGAAATTGATAGTAATACATTAATAGTAGGGAACTTAAACACCCCACTATATCAATGGATAGATCATCCAGGCAGAAAAACAATAAGGAAACAATGTCCTTAAAAGAGACATTATACTAGATGGACATAACAGATATATGCAGATCACTGAATCCATAAACAAGTGAATACACATTCTTTTCAAGGTTGCATTCTCCAGATCAGGTCATATGTTAGGTCACAAAACAAGTATCAATAAATTTAAGAAGACTGAAATCACACCACGCATCATTTCCAACCACATGGTATAAAACTAGAAATCAATCACAAGAAAAACATTAGAAAAAAACATTAACACACAGAAGGTATGCAACATGCTACAAAACAACCAATGAGTCAACAAAGAAGTAAACAAATACATGGGGACAAATGAAAATGGAAACAGTGCTCCAAAATCTTTGGGATGCAGTGAAAACAGTTCTAAGAAGGAAACACATAGTGATACATAGCTCAAAAAACAACAAAATAAAGCTCAAATAAACAACGTAAACTTATACCTAATGGAACTAGGAAAAAAAAAGAAAGAAAGAAAAACTAAGTTCAAGGTGAGTAAAAGAAAGGAAATAATAATGACTAAAGTAATAATAAATGGTATAGAGATTAAAAAAACAACAGAAAAAAAAAATCAATGAAACCAAGAGCTGGTTCTTTGAAAAGTTAAACAAAAGTAATAAATCCTTAGCCAGACTCAGCAAAATAAAAAAAAAGGACCCAAATAAATAAAATCAGAAATGAGAGAGAAATAACAACTGACACCACACAAATACAAAGAGTTATAAGAGAATACTACAAAAAAATTGTATGCCAACAAATGACCAACCTAGAATAAATGGATAAATTGCTAGAAACACACAATCTTCCAAAACTGAATCAGGAGGAAATATAAAATTCAGGGTATTATATGTAAGTGATGAATCACTAAATTCTACTCCTGAAACCAATATTACACTATATGTTAACACTAACTAGAATTTAAATAAAAATTTTAAAATAATTAGCTAATTAATTAATTTTAAAAAAGAAAAAAAATCCAAAGAGACAAATTACTAGTAACAAAATTGAATCAGTAATCAAAAAACTACCACAAAATAAAAGTCCAGGACCAGACATACTGATGGGTGAAATTTACCAAACATTTTAAAAAGAGTTAATACCTATTCTCCTTAAACTATATTTAAAAATACAGGAGGAAGGAAAGTTTCCAAACACATTCTGTTAGGCTATAATTACCTTTATACCAACACCAAAAAAAAAAAAAAACCACAAAAAAAAGCTATAGAGCAATAACTCTGATAAATATAGATGCAAAAGTCCTCAATAAAATATTAGCAAACTGCATTCAACAATACATTAAAAGGACAATTCATCAGGATCAAGTGGGATTTATTCCAGGAATGAAAGGATGGTTCAATAGTCACAAATCAATCACTGTGATACAGCACATCAACAAAATGAAGAATAAAAATCACACGATCATCTCAACAGATACAGAAAAAGTTTCTGACAAAATTCAACATTTGTTCATCATAAAATCTCTCACAAGGTGGGTTATGTTCCCTCTAAACATATTACATAACATATTATGTTAATTAATAACATAATAAAGGCCAAATATGACAAAACCAAAGCTAACATCATGATCACTGGTGAAAAACTGAGGACTTTTCCTCTAAGATCAGGAAGAAAAGAAGGATGTCCACTCTCACCACTTTATTCAAAATAGTACTACAGTCCTAGCCACAGCATTCAGACAAATACAAAAAACAAAAAAATAAGAGGCACTCACACTGGTAAGGAAGAAGTCAAACTGTCCCTATTTGCAGATGACATGATACTCTATACAGTAAACCCTAAAAATTCCACCAAAAAACTATATGAAATAATAAATGAACTCAGTAAAGTTGCAAGATACAAAATTAATACCCAGAAATCAGTAGCATTTCTATACACTAATAACAAAGTAGCAGAAAGAGGAATTAAGAAAACAATTCTACTTACAATTATACCAAAAATAATATAACACCCAGGAATAAATTTAACCAAGGAGGTGAAAGATCTATACTCTGAAAACTATAAAACACTGAAGAAAGACCTTGAAGATGACACAAACAAATGGAAATCCATGCTCATGGATTGGAAGAATTAGCATGGTTAAAATGTCTATATTATCCAAAGCAATCTACAAATTTAATGTAATACTTATCAAAATACCAACAGCATTTTTCATAGAACTAGAATAAATAATAGTATAATTTGTATGGAACCCCAAAGACCCTGAATAGCCAAAGCAGTCTTGAGAAAGAACAACGCTGGAATCATCACAATTCTGGAGTTCAAGTTACACTACAAAGCCATAGTAATGGAAACAGTATGGTACTGGCACAAAAATAGACACACAGATCAATGGAACAGAATAGAGAATCCAGAAATAAACCCACATATATATGGTCAATCAATCTATGACAAAGAAGGCAAAAATATACAATGGGGAAAAGCAGTCTCTTCAATAAATGGTGCTGGGAAAACCACACAGCCATATGCAAAAGAATGAAACTGGGCAATTTTCTTACACCACACACAAAAATTAACTCAAAATGGATTAAAGACCTAAGTGTAAGACCTAAAACCATAAAAATCCTAGAAGACAGCACAGCTTTGACATCAGCTGTAGCAACATTTTCCTAGATCTGCCCCCAAATGTAAGAGAAACAAAAGCCAAAATAAACTATTGAGACTACACCAAAATAAAAAGGGTTTGCACAGCAAAGGAAACCATCAACAAAACAAAAAGGCATCCTACTGAATGGAAGAAGATATTTACAAATGATACAGCTGATAAGGGGTTAATATCCGAAATATATAAAGAACTCACATAACTCAACACCAAAAAACAATCCAATGAAAAAATAGGCAGAGGACCTGAATACAAATTTTTTTCTAAAGAGGACATACAGATAGCCTATAGACACATGAAAAGATACTCACCCTCACTCAACATCAGAAAAATGCAGGCAAAACCATGATGAGATATTACCTCACACCTGTCTGAATGGTTAAAATCAAAAACACAAGAAACACCAATTGTTGACAAGGATGTGAAGAAAAGGAAAACCTCATGTGTTATTGGTTGGAAAGTAAATTGGTACAGCCACAGTAGAAAATATTTCAGAGTTCTTAAAAAAATTAAAAATAGAATTATTGTATGATCCAATAATCACACTACTAGGCATTTACCTTTAAAAAATGAGAATACTAATTCAGAAAGATATGTGCACCCTTATTTTTATTGTAGCATTATTTACAATACTGAAGATAATGGAAGCAACCTAAATGTCCATTGACAGACAACTGGATGAAGAAGCAGGGTATACACACACACACACACACACACACACACACACACACACACACACACACACACCCTAGAATATTATGCAGCCATAAAAAAGGATGCGATCTCCCCATTTGCAGCAACATGGATTAATCTAGAGAGTATTCTGCTAAGTGAAATAAATCAAACTGAAAAAGACATATTCCATATGATTTAACTCCTATGTGGAATCTAAAAACCAAAAGGAATATATAAACAAAAATCAGACTCGGGCCTATAAATACAGAAAACAAAGTGATGGTTGTCAGGGGGCAAGGGGGGCACATGGGCAAAGTGCATGAAGGGCAGTGGGAGATACAGGCTTCCAGTTGTGGAATGAATAAGTCACAGGGATGAGAGGTACAGCATAGAGAATATGGTCAATGGTATTATAACAGCACTGTATGGTGACAGATGGTAGCTACGCTTGTGGTGAGCAGAGCATCATGAACAGAAATAGTGAATCACTGTGTTGTACACTTAAAACTAATGCAACATTGTTTTGTATCAACTATATTTAAATAAAAAATAATAAGTTATTTTAAAAAAGAGAAACAGAGGAGATCTACCTTTTAAGTATCATCTTTTTACCTTACCACTGTGGTCTATCGGGAAAAAATCTTGGCCTGCAAAACCTGTCTAGCCAAAATGGCCTACGGACAGGGATGTCTCTCAAAAATGCAACAATCCAATTGTGAAATGATCAAATTCCACAAAATACATTTATAGTTCTCTTGATTGCAGTCTAGTCTGAGAACTATGGAAGTATATTGTCACAGAAAACTTTTATTTTTTCCCCCAAACAACCTTATAAAGCCATCTGAGAGAGCACAAATCTCTGTTTCAATCATCACCGTTCTGAGCTTGGATCTACAACTTTACATGTGGGAGTCAGGCCAAAGCCGAATCGTTCTATAGAAGAGGGTAAAGGTGCCACCTGAAGAACGGCAGAAGGCAGATTCCAGGAACGGCAGAGCAGAGCCCTGACTCAGAAATGGCCAAAGAGTCACTCCCACTGGCAGAACTACTGAGAAAGGACATTGCTTAAAATGGATTTTAAATTGTGTTCTGTGGGATGCAAGACATAAATCCCCTCCTTCAGTAAAATCTACTTTGCTTACTCATGCATTTCTTATAACTGAGAGAAAGTTGAAGAAGTTCTGAATTCTGCGTCCAGTTGATTTTGGGCTCCAACAAACACAGAAATTAGAAGACAAAGAAGGATCAACATGAAAATGACAATAATAATGTGAAAATAGCGTTACATTCTCATGAAAGCCGAATGTATGTATGATTAGGTAAAACTGGCAAGAGATTTTCTTATCCTCCATGTTCCCTCTAATAGATCCAAAAGTTAAATATAGATCTACTTATATGCCCTGAGACATTTTTAAATGCATTTAAAATTTACATTGAATATTTTGCTTTAGGTTAGAAAGCTTCACCATGCTATAAAATCTTCAGGGTTCATTTAAATGAATGCACTGTAGTTTAAAGCATTGAATAAGATTCCTATAAATAGGGTCTGACCAAACAAAGCAGAGAGAGAAACGGGTGGAGAGAAAATGAGGCTGACTCAGGACAGGAGGGAGCAGCATCATACTCGTGGTAGGGAGAGAGCCAGGCAGGTCTGCACAAGTGAACTAGAAGCCTGAAAAGCCCACTAATCTGTGTAGGATCAGACAGGATCTTGGTCAGGAGAGAGATCGCTTCCAAGAGAGCTAAAATAAAAGGTCAGCATAGATGAGCTGAGGGTTAGGACAAATGTCCCAGTACCTCAGGCACAGTGTCCGTGCTAACACTGTTGGGTGACTAACCCAACTTAACTTCTATCCAGGGCATAAGTATCTCATCCAGGGATTGGGCTAGTGGGATCATATGACAAGCCAGTAAGCGAGAAGCAGAAGTTGCTGGGTAGTGCTCTCAGAAAATCTTTCCCAAAGGGAAAGAAGCAGACGGTATGCACACTATCTTTCTCTTTCTCTTTCTCCCTTAAAAGTAAAAAACCCAAAAGCCATCTTACCACCACGTAAGTCAAAAGCCCCTGTTAAGGATGGCAAATCACGAAGACAGACAGAGCCTGGATTACCAAGTGCCCCTGAGCAACTGCATTAGCCCTTGGACTGTGTATTTCCAGACACCAAAAACAAACAAAACCCTTACCTGTTTAAACCAGTATTAGTTTGGTTCTCCGTTACTTAACAGCTGAATGAATTCCGATAGAATTTGGTGTCCAAAAGCAGAGTACTGCAAGTAACAGACCCTAAAATTGAGAAGTGCCTGAGAGGAGGTATTAACGGACACTAGAGACGCAGGTATTCGAGGTTGCAATGTAGAGGACTTTGTTACATGGGGGTAGCACACCGGGCCAAACTTTTTCTTGATCAATTTTGGAACACAGCCCCGGATTTCAACAAAGGATGTAGTTTAAAAATGTCAGGGACATTTCAGAATATGGAAACATGATGGTTAGTTCCTGCAATTTTCAGCCAAGTCCCACAACAACAACAAAAGGACAAACTCAGACTAGAGCAACCCATTCTGCTCACAGAAATGGAATGTAATACAGCATTACTGAGATACACTCTTCCATCGGCAAACAATCTAGATTGACTAACAGCCCCCAGTTAGGATGCTTGCAGGGGGAAAGAGCCAATTGCTTCTGTACACCATAATGAAACTCTTACAAGCTGTGAAGGGCAGCCTTGACAGAAAATGAGGTTGGTGACCCTGGGCTTGCTAAGCACATTCCATTAAAAGTTCTCTGGCAGGAAAAAGGGGGTGTGGGGGGGGAGGGGTAAGCCTACAGTAAAGGTGGTCATTCCACCCAAGAGGATATTTCAAATTGTCACAAAGCAGCTCCATTAAGCGAATGAGGGGGTTCAAATCACAGAAGCCAAAAGCCCAAAGTTCTCAAGCTTCAAACTTAAACAAATTTACTGTAGCTCCTCACACTTAAATCTACTGGAAGTGGCTAGACTAGAAGCCTACTAAGTCTCTGGGGGATCCAAGTCTCTCTGGCAATAACCAGTAACTATATTACTCTGATAATCAATCACTAGGGCCATAAATGGATGCCATCATCATAAACAAATTCAAGGAGGGGCGCCTGGGTGGCTCAGTCCGTAAAGCCTCTGCCTCCAACTCAGGTCATGATCTCGAGGTCCTGGGATCGTGCTGGGATCGAGCCCCACATCAGGCTCCCTGCTCAGCCAGGAGCCTGCTTCTCCCTCTGCCTGCCCCTCCCCCTACTTGTGCTCTCTCTCTCTCTCTCTCTCTCTCTCTCTTTCGCGTTCTCTGTCAAATAAATAAGTAAAATCTTTAAAAAATTTTTCAGGGAACAAAAGAGAGAGAGAGACATCTTTAAATTTCAAACATAATAACAGATTTTTTTTTAAAAATTCATTAGAAGAATAGGAAGATAAATTTGAAGAAATCAACCAGAAGAGATTTTCGTAGAAAAGAAAAAGACATAGGAATAGAAAATGGGATACAGGAAAAATAAATACAAAAATGATAAAGTCCAGAGAGTCCGAGAATCAAATTATAGGAGACTCAAAAGCAAAGAACAGAGAAAGAAAAAAAGCATTAAAGAAATTGTTCAAAAAGTGCTGGGAACCAAAGACGGTATGTCCAAATTAGAAGGACCCATCAAGTTCTCAGCACTACATGAAAATAGATTTCCACCAACACATATCATTGCAAAGTTTTAATGCTGGAAACAAAGAAGAAAACCTCCAAGTGTCCGGACAGGAAAAAAAAATAAAATACAGACTATAGTCAAATGATCAGGAGGGAGAATAGCTTCAGATGAGTAACTGGGAGCAATGCTTCAAAATTCTGGAGGAAAAGTTATTTCCAACCTAGAATTCTCTATCTAGCCAAAAATCCAGTTAAGTGTGTAGGCAGAAATAAAGACATTCTCAAACTTGTAAAATCTAAAATTTTAACTTTATGCACCCTGGAAAGTACCAAGGATGCACTCCATCAGAAAAGAGGGAATAAATTAAAAAAGAGAAATAGTTGAGGTACAGGAAACAAGAAATGCCATACCAAAGGAAAAAGAAATCACACAGATAAGAATAAAGCAAGATCCTAGGACACCATCTGTGCTCCAGGCACAAAGGCTACCTACCAGTCCACACTGGAGGAGGTTACAACTCCCTGTAAAAAAAAAAAAAAAAGGAAGATGAATTTGACAGAATACCTCATATAAATGAGATTAGAAACCTGGAAAATAATTTGAAGTTGAGTTATTGATAAAGGCATAGAAAACTAAGCAAATCAGGAAAAAAGGCAAGTTTGAAAAAAAAAAAAACTTTCAACCAGGAGAAACAAAAAACTGTGCAAGAAAGGAAATTAATGATCATTTGACACAAAATGCATAATCATAATAACGCCAACAATGAATACTGATTTAACCAAAATGATGGTATAAATATAGTATGAGAATGGAGAGATGAACAGATATGTGCTGGGGAAATAATGGGAGAAAAGAGCTCATCATTGTATTCCATAGTGGAAAATCAATTGACTAGTATGTTTTAGAGATGTGGAAATAAATGCCAGAAAAATCAACTCTAATGAATGAAAGTGGTTGCCTCTGAGGAAGAGGAAGCGGAAGGGCAGGAAGATTGGACACTATGGTCTTTAACAAACTATTCATTTAGTGACTCCTTAAACTATGTTCATATGTACCTCTGATTAAAAATAAATACATTAAAATTCAATAAGAAGGCAAACATCCTAGTAGAAAAATAGATAAAGGAAATCGAGAAATTTCACAAAATAAGAGCTAACATATAGATAACACTAACATTTTTAAATGTTCTCTGTCTCACTAGCAACTGAAGAAATGCTACGAGATACTTCTCATATTACTATATTAAAAAAGATCAACATCAACAATAGCCACTTTGCATAGGGTACAGAGAAACACTATTACATGACTGATACAAGTAGAAATTGATGTGGCTCTCAGTAGAGTTCTTCAGCAATATTTACAAGTCTTAGAATGTTCATACCGTTTCACTCAATAATTCCAGGCACTACAATTTATCCTAAAGAAATAATAAGAAATGTGACAAAGATTTATATACAAGGATAGTTATCACCACTTTGTTCATAACAGCAAAGAGCTGGAAATAATACACCCAACAAGAGCAGGATGTATAAAAACAATAGAAAATGCAATATTTTATTTCTTCTAAAAGTGATGATGTAGATCATATTAGCCTGGAGAAATGTTCACACACATTTTAGGTGAAAAAAGATTACAAAATCATATACATAATGGGATCTCATTTTTGTTAAAAATAACTGTGATACTGCGTAAGTAAAATCAAGACGTACAACAAAATTCCCTGTGCCTCTGTACACAGTGTTTCAGATTTTTTTTTAGTTAATATATGTACAACACCTAAAATAGGACCCAATATGTAACAAGCGCTACCCACAAATGTTGGCAATGACTAGCTATGATCATCTGCAGAAAAATCAGAAAATTTTTCTAAAATGACTATTTTTCATTTAGGCATTTAAAACTATAAATGGAAATTTTAAAAAATAGCAAGGATGCCAGTAAGGGCATAATTGGCATTCCCACCTCAAAAATTCTGATATCCCGATAGAACACAGGGAGTCCTATTGCATGAAGACCACAAAAGTTCACAGAATAAATGATGACTCTGACTTAGGGTAATCCCGAGTTTCTCGAGCTGCACTAAAGAAGGTAGGGGAAAAGAAAGCAGTAGAAGAGAATACAAAAACAGATGCCTCTACTAGTCAGACCCCTGGTAGGGAACAAAGGGCACAATCAAATGGAGTGATTGAGGACAGTTCATTAAAGCAATCTTTTACCAAAGTGTGGGCAAGGCTTAGGCCAACGAGAGATGGTGCAGTGTCCAGGCCAGCAACAGCACCGTGTTACTACGACACTTCAGCCAGATGCATGACAAGAGGGAGCAGTTACCATCACCCTGAGAAAATGGCCATCGGGAAAGGATCGACGTCAGGAGCTGTGGCTTTGCGTAGAAGGCAACAACCAACCCACAACAACTTGGCAGTGATTTAGAGCCACCAGACCGAGTACAGTCGTTGCTTCTCCTCTGGTTCCTGACCATCTCATGGCGCCTCCTATTGCCCAGACTTCCTCAGACGCCAGAGATCAAGGCAACTCACACAGGTCAGATTCGCTGTGCAGAAAGTGGCACAGAGAAGGATACAGAGTGCTTCTGGTAGAGCAAATGTATTCAGCAAAGTATCCCGTATTGGGGTTTGGGGTGCATTAGAGGGGAATGTACTTGTCCCTCAGCAGCGGTATTAGTTGCCACCCTAACCCTAGTGGGATATATCAGATATCATATAAAAGAAACATACTGGGGCGCCTGGGTGGCTCAGCCATTAAGGGTCTGCCTTCAGCTCAGGTCATGACCCCAGGGTCCTGGGATCGAGCCCCACGTTGGGCTCCCTGCTCAGCCAGGAGCCTGCTTCTCCCTCTCCCTCTCCCACTCCCCCTGCTTGTGTTCCCTCTTTCGCTGTCTCTGTCAAATAAATAAATAAAATCTTAAAAAAAAAAAAGGTATATTGCCATGTGCCTGTTGTTTCTTAAGGGACCTTACCAGCATCCTAATAGTCACCCCATCTGTTTCCCCATCTTTGCAGAAAAAAAAAACATTGATATCATCTTATTCTCATTAGCTTGCCGTAAGATCTGGTTACTCCTGGCCTGAGCCTCCAGTTCTTTCCCAGGTATACTTTCATCTCTCCTCTTTTCATGGAGAATATTCCTCCGACCTCAGCTGAAATCTTTTACAGGTAAATGCCTACTTAACCCCTCGAGCCTTGTGCACAGGACCAGAACACTCCCTCCCCCGCTGAATCAGCCAGGATAAGCTAAGTCGAAGAATGGCAACGAAAACACCAAAATCTCCATGGCTTTAAACCAGCAAAGTTTATTTCTTGCCCACTCTATCATCTATAAGCCAATTCTTCGGGGACCATAACATTGAAAAAAATAAAATAAAACCACATTGTGGGGTCAAAAAGTTGTCCTCAAAGTAGCAAAGGTTATAAGAATTTATTATAGGTGTCAGCAAACACTTGCAACTGGTGTACCAAGCTGAGAGATTTGTTAGAAGCTAGATAAGGTCGAAAGACCTTCACAAACTAGTTCCTCCCTTCAGATTTCTCTTGAATGCAATAAATATTAACACAGTTGGTCATCCCAGGAAGCAGCAAATCATGGGAAGAAAATGTGACCTTAGAGAGTAGGCCTTAGAAGAGAAACAGAGGGGGTCATATTATCCTCTGACTTAACAGGGTGAGGGAAATGTGGACTCTCCCTCTCCGTGTAGCAATGGACCTTTCTTTCTCACTCTAGCCGTGAGTGGAAATGCCATTTGGTCAGAGACACCTAACTGGCCCACTTTAAACCCAACAGCATCCCTTCCCACGACCCCCTGAATCTTTTCCTCTGCTTAATGTGCCTTGTCTTCCTAACACTTATCACCAATTTATATGTTTCATATTTATCTCTTTCTTCCTACCCACTAGAATAAACTGAGCGCAAGGATTTTTATATATCCTCAGTGCCTAGAAGACTGCTTAGCACATAGAAGACACTTATCAAATATTTGTTGAATAAATAAATGACTACGTGAGAGTTCTACCAGGTGTTTGGAGGAAAGGCTAGCCTTTACCCACGGGAGGGACACAGCAAGACCTTTTCCCTTTGGGGGAAGCACATGCAGTGGGTCTTGGGCTCAAGAGACTGAGTGCATCTATATTGGGCATCCCATTGTAGGAATTTCTGAAGTGTAAATTCTATACACTGATAATCCCGTGCCCTCACTAGGGCCTTGCTAAACTATTTAACCTGGTTTCAACTATTCCCTCTATTCTCTGGAGAACAATGGAATTACAACATATGCTTTTACTACTCCATAGAAAATGGCTCTTGAGTAGAGCTAGGTCTATAGCCAATGGCCCCCTTAGCACTGCACCAATTCTCCTACAACTTCCATAACACCTGCAATCTTTCAAGTCTCCAGTGAATCACTTACTCAAGAAGCATTCTCTGAACCCTAACCTAGGGCAAGTGCCAGGACTAATGCTCTTCTTGCGCCTTGTAAACTTCCTGCATTGCACATGCGTACTTGGCGCTCCAAGAAGCCAGAAACCAACCTGGTTGGCCCCCTCTCTACACCCACTGCTTTACACAGTGTCTGGCATATAGTGCATGGTCTGTCAGTGCACGTTAAATGAAAACTTAATGTGATGAATGAATGAATGATGAAGAACCTAAAAGAATCCATTGTGCCTCAGACATTGTCTACATACTGAATATTTCCCTTACTATGCTACTGTTAATCAATGTTTGGAGGTGCTTTTGACAGTCATGAAACACAAATTTATTTAAAAGGTTTATTGAATTGGGAATAACTTTTTGAAATTATGCATTTTTTCAATTAATGAACACTAAAAACACTACTATCATATGAGAATTCCAGGAATGTTTTGATTTTTTTTAGAAAAAGATTATTATACTCCAAGAATTTGCAAAATTAGTGAGCCAGAATAAGACAATGAAATTTAGGGGTGCCTGGGTGGCTCAGTTGGTTAAGCCTCCCACTCTTGATTTCAGCTCAGGTCGTGATCTCAGGGTTGTGAGATCAAGCCCCACGTCAGGCTCTGCACTCCGTGGGGAGCCTGCTTGAGATTCTCTCTCTCTCCCTCTTCCTCTGCCCCTCCCCCTCATACATGCACACACACTTTCTCTCTAAAATAAATAAATCTAAAAAGACAATGAAATTAAATTCACATACAGAAAGGTGTGATATAGGCTGAAAATATACTGATCCTACTAAGTATGCATATGAAGTTTACAGAAAACTAATTCAGTCATGATTTGACTGACTCTGTGTAAATGGAGAAGCAGATTCATGTTAATCCTCTCACAGACTATACATTTTCATTTCCTTTTGATGGGGAGTCTCTCAGATGCAACACAGTTTTATATATTTTCTCCCAGTGAATGTAACGATCTCCTTTTCACCTCCAACACAGACAAACACACAGCAGCAGACTGTTAGGCGGTGTCGCATATGTTAGAACCAAACACAAACTCCTAAAGCTTTGAATCTATAAAATGAGAGGATCTAGCCAGAGAAATCTTTAAGATCTTCTTTTTAGGTTTAAATTTTATAAATTCCTAAGAAACCTACTTGAAAGGCTGATTTCACCATTCCTCAAGGGAGCTGATTAATTAAAGCAACTATAATAGGGTTAATCCAAAATTATTATAAAGCCCATGAAAATAACCACATAGATTATTCATGAGCACTATTCCTGCCTTGATCCTAACAGAACTGAGTCATTTTTTTCAGAGAGGTGGGATATTTCTGCATCGGCAAGCTACTGCCAAACTCTGCGACTACAATGGTCTATTGGAGTAAAGCACTTACTAAGCACAAGTTTGGGATCATGCAAACCAAGACTGAAACCGACCTCTCTGTCACTTGTGAGCTATTGATTGTTGGACAAATCACTTAAGACCTCCAGGACTATTTCCTTCACTGTAAAATGGAGGTCACAATAGCTACCTCGTAGAATATAGCACAGCACCCTGGAAAAAAAAAAACAAAAAACTAAATGGCACCTTCCTACCTACCTACCAGATATATTTTGACCTCATCTAGCATTTTACCCAGTCAATCCCTTCATTTCTGAGCTATAGAATATATTGCCACTTTTAAACCTTGCAATGAGTAGTGGTCAGTTTTTAAGTTCCTCGTCAGTAAGTTCAAATTGTGTTAATTACAGGACCCTCCTCTGAACACCTGAATAAAAGGCTCTGTATCATCATCCCCTGGATTTTATGTTCAGAAGACTCTAAAAAGAAGAAATTCCTTTGCTGGGAGTCCGATAGCTTGTCATTGAGAGAAGGAGGGAAAAAAATCCCTTGGAAGTTTTTACACAGGAGCCTAATATTTTACGGCATGACCTTAGCAAAGAGACAATCACTATGTTCATGTTTTGCTAATTATAAGAAGACATACATGAAGTCACATTCACAAAGGTATGTGACAGGTTGCAAATGCACTTTGTCTTTCCTCAGTAAAGATATATGGATTTTATAGCAAATTAATTCAGTCACGATTTTGAGGACTGACTCCATGTAAAAGGAGACATAGATGCTTGTAGAATTAAATAAATACTTATATTTTCATATCTCAACAACAAACTAGAAGATTATTTACTGAACTCTCTCTCTCTCTCTCACACACACACACACACACAGACACACTTTTTATTTTAAAAATTTTCCATAGTAGCCCATAAATCTCTATGTACAGGGGTTTGAAAACTAAAATACTCTAAGAGACAGCTGTACATCCCAGGGATGTTTCTGCAATTGCTCAACTGAAGTCTTACAATCTGAAGCCACCACTGGAGGCCCAAAGTTACATAAAGGAATCAGGTGAGTGAAATCCTTTTTGCAGAAGGCTCTGGCCAGACGACGCTCATGGGAGAATCAATCTGAATTCTAGCCCCAAGGCTAGAAATGGAAAATAATAGAGCAATTTTTCCCTGGAGGAGAAAGCTTTTGATCCTAGCACCTATAAAATACTATTGCCTCTGCTTTTTGAAGATTCTGACTTATCCAGGCTCTGAAAGGGCTGACTCTCAAACATAGATGAGGTAGCCAGGTTTATCAAATACCTGCTCCTCTTTTCTGTGCTACCTCCAGTCCACTGGGTTATTTTTAATGGGTGAAAATACTTAGGTGAGTTAAGAATAGATCCCAAGTTTATTTTGAGCCCAGTACTTTTTAGTTTGTTCCCTTCTAACAAATACATCTTCCGACCAACATATTCTTTTAGTTTTCTAACATTCATAAATATTTAATCAATTTCTAGTTATTCCAACATTAGAATTTGAGCAAGAAAATGAGTGTGTGTGTGTGTGTGTGTGTACTGTATTAAATGTACTCTAAAAAATATTCTAGCATTTTAAAAGTACAAAGCCCTCATTCTGAAGGAGAAATTCCATACAAAGAATAGATTGCTGAAGGCATTTAATAAATAGCAAAGAAATGAGAAAAATCAGAGAACTGAAAGATGGGGACGTTGGCAAATTTGATTTCTCACAATTCGCCTCTAAGAGAGAGCTGGTCATTTTGCCAGAACAAGAATGTGTCGATGTCAGTTGAGTAAAGCGAATTCATAATAGAACACATGGAGAAGAAAGGGTCAGACTACTGGACAAAAGGATATTTCAGAAGGACATAAAACATTTTGAGGCCACTGATCAGTTATCTGAGTTTGTTTAATAGTTGTGTGATTGGTCATCGGATCTATCTCATTGGTTCTTATTCAATTGGATTTTTAAGAAAAATTAAAATTTCAAATACAAAATATTCTTAAACATACTAGCTAGATAAAAGGGGGAAATTTTTTTTGTATTGATTTCAGGGAGCCTATTAGAAAGGTTGTTTCATTTGAAACATTAATGAAAGCATACCATGTTTTACAAGGCTTCTACTTCATTATTGTCTCTTTTAAATGCAGTATTTGTGTCCTATATAATGTACTAGTTGACTGCACTGTCAGTTGATAGGCGCACAATGTACCAAATAATTATGCATATGACGTCTTCAACTTCAGTGAGTTATTTCCTAAACACTGTCTGCAATTTGCATTACCTAACTGTTCGATTTTAAAACATAGCTGTGTTCCCATAAGTGTGTGGTTCTCATCATATAATAATTTCAAAATAAGGTACTGGTATCAATTGGGCACTACACTAGTGAAAATATACCTAATCTCCATTTCTATATTAAAAGAAAATGTATGCATATTAAAATGGGTATATCAAATCTATGGATTTGAAACTCTGATGTCAGATGAAGTTAAATTGAGCCAAGAACAGATCAGCACATCTGCACACTCAGTATGCGTGCATATCAAACCAGACCTTTTCACCATGGCCACTGACCAGAGTCGGCAACATGGAAGCTCCATGAGAGCAAAGATTTATAGAAGAGATGAAATGTAACTCACCAATTTTCTACCTAATACTGTGTATTCAACAATGATCTTATTATTAAATACATGGACATAGTTGAAGGTAATCTGGAGAATTACAGTTACCACTGCTTTCCTCACATTAGCTTGTCAGTATAACTAACATCATTTAAATGTAGGCTTTTACTTAAAAATTTTGGTGATAAATCACAAAACAAAAATATTTTATATATTTCAGGGAAGTGGACATCAGGATACTCTGATCACTATCTGAATCCTCTAACATTTAACTCCCTAAAAAAATAAAGTAAAACTCTTCTGTAAGTGGAGTATGAATATGGTGCGAGAACAGAACAGACACATCTAATTATCATTTAATCTCTAGGGCAGGGGCACCTGGGTGGCTCAGTTGGTTGAGCGACTGCCTTCGGCTCAGGTCATGATCCTGGAGTCCCGGGATCGAGTCCCGCATCGGGCTCCCTGCTCATCAGGGAGTCTGCTTCTCCCTCTGACCCTCCCCCCTCTCATGCTCTCTCTATCTCATTCTCTCTCTCAAATAAATAAATAAAAATCTTTAAAAAAAAAAAATAATAATCTCTAGGGCAAACAGTCCCCTCAGAAAAGAAAGATAACTTTTGTCAAGGCAGCAAACCTCTATGGCAGAAGTTTAAAATTTTAGAATTTTAGAGGCGACTGGGTGGCTCAGTTGGTTAAGCCTCAACTCGATTTCAGCTCAGGTCATGATCTCAGGGTCGTGAGATTGAGCCCTGCACTGGGCTCCATGCTCAGCAGGGAGTCTGCTTAAGATTCTCTCTCTCAGCCCCTTCTCCCCCCCACCCCACTTGTGCACTCTCTCTTGCTCTATCTTTCTCAAATAAATAATCCTTACAAAAAAATAAAATAAGGGGCACCGGAGTGGCTCAGTCAGTTAAGTGGCTGCCTTTGGCTCAGGTCATGATCCTTGGGTCCTGGGATTGAGCCCGGCATTAGGCTCCCTGCTCAGCAGGAAGCCCACTTCTCCTTCTCCCACTGGCCCTCTCCCCAGCTCGTGCTCTAGCACGCTCTCTTTCTCTCTGTCTCAAATGAATAAATAAAAAAAAAAAATCTTAAAATTTTTTTTAAATAAATAAATTTTTAGAATTCATCCCATGTATTGTCCACCTTCTACTCTACTTATAGTCTGGTTTTATATCTAGTTGAGGCTCCCCAGCTTCCCCACATGGCCCTAATCTCTGCCCCTGCCCACCCGCATGCGCAGCCTGTTTCTTATGGTATGAGTTACAGCACAGCCATGATCATCTCATGTATCATTACCCAGAAGCAGAAGCATTCGTTCATTTGTAGTTCTCACCATTGAGTTGTTGAACATCTATGTATTTCACGACTGTTCTAGGTCAAATACTACTCTTGCCACTGGAGACACAAATGTAAATAAGAAACCTCGACCTGCTCTAAGGGCACTTAGAAATGCCACCAGTATACCAGCTCTCATGGCAGTGGGGCTAGGGAGGAAAAGGGAGAAGGCAGGGGAAGTGAGGAGTGCAGCCAGAACGCCAGCCTCCATCTACGGTACTGGAAAGTAACCAGGCAGTGGTGGAACGTGTGAAGGGGCTGTCCCTGCTGTTGGCCGGCGCTGCCCTTTTCATCCACGGAGCTGCCAGCCAGATTTCTAGCGCCCACTGGAAATGGCCTTTAGCAGGACCCTTACTCACACTCTGGATTTCCAATGCCAGCCATAATGCTAAATTTCAAATGTCAGGCATCTTCTATTTTCAACTTAATCTTTAAACCATGGCCTAAGAAGGAACGGAGTCTTCAACTTCTTTTATAACTTTCCAAACAACTCCGCTCAGTTCCCCAGGCACACTCCCCAGGGATACAATACACTTAACTAATTACATTTTTTTATTGGGCTTAGTTGAGAAAAGGTTTGCCCTCACCTAGTTTTACATTTATTTCAGGATGCTGGAATCTATCTGAAACAAAAATAACTAGAGAGAGTCTGGATTTTGGTCGTTGGATTTGTGGGGGCTTTTTTTGTTGTTTTTTTGTTTTTTATGGTGTGTCCCATTTTATGACTTATGGTTACTTGAATTAAGCTGATAATATTGTACATAATAGGAGTTTCATCCTGTGCCTAATCTCTGGATCTCTTTTGTTTTGGAATGGTCTGTACTCATTTAACCTGCTATTAAAAATACAATGGATCCAGAGAGATGGATAGTTTGAGAACCACTATTCTTTCCCTAATGACAACAAACAACATTAGAAGTTAAGACATATGCATGGAGGACATTAGGAGAAGGAAGGGAAAAATGAAGGGGGGGAATCGGAGGGAGAGATGAACCATGAGAGACTATGGACTCTGAGAAACAAACTGAGGGTTCTAGAGGGGAGGGGGGAGGGGGGATTGGTTAGCCCAGTGATGGGTATTAAGGAGGGCACGTACTGCATGGAGCACTGGGTGTTATACGAAAACAATGGATCATGGAACATTACATCAAAAACTAATGATGTATTGTATGGTGACTAACATAACATAATAAAATTAAAAAAGTAAAAAAAATAAAAATAAAAATAAAATAAAATAAGGGAAAAAATTGTAAAAAAAAAAAAAAGAAGTTAAGACATATGAAAAATACTGGGGAATATGTGTATGTATCTCCTGCAGGCAAAAACGACTAGAAATGCCTTAAAAATATCATGAGTGGGCCACTTATTTACATTCCCAGAATCATGGATGTTTTTAAACCTATGACAAACTTTACTTTGCAAATAAAAATAGGTGCTGTATTCAAAATTTATCAACAATTCAAACAATTTACATGTATAAATATTTCTAATTTGGGAACATTATTAAGCCTATTGTTACTGTATTCTAACATTGTGTTATTATCCTAATAACTTAAAATATGTAAGGACATAGGACTTCAAAAAAACATATTTGAGCTTTCATACAATATAATTTAGCCAGAACATCTGTGCCAAAAGTGGCACAAAGGATATTTTTGCTTTCTTTCTTAGATTAACTTTATTAACCTATAATTTACATAAAATCAAATGCAACTGTATTATGTGTACAAGCCCTATATGTTTTTGTTTTGTTTTGTTTTTTGTTTTTTAAAGATTTTATTTATTTGACAGAGAGAGACACAGCGAGAGAGGGAACACAAGCAGGGGGAGTGGGAGAGGGAGAAGCAGGCTCCCCACCGAGCAGGGAGCCCGTTGCGGGGCTCCATCCCAGGACCCTGGGATCATGACCTGAGCCGAAGGCAGACGCTTAATGACTGAGCCACCCAGGCGCCCCCAAGTCCTATATGTTTTGATACATGTGTACAACCTTGTGATCAGCTAATCAATATCACAATCCAGATATGGAACAGCTCCATCGCACCAAAATTCCCTTATACTTCTTGGCACTCAACCCCCCAATCCCTAGCCCCAGGCTACCACTAATCCACTATTGCTATAGATCAGTTTCACCTATTCAAGAACTCCATATAAATGGAGTCATGCAGCATGTATGCTTTATGTCTGGTTACTTTTACTCAACATAATACTGTTGAGATTCATCCATGCTGTTGCATGAATCAGTAGTTCACTCTTTTTCATTGCCTAGTGGTATTCTATTGCACAATATGCCACAACTTGTTTATCCATTCACCTGTCAATAGACATTTTGGTTGTTAGATATTCTGTAGTAGCACAGTGGTCATCGTTCTCACCTCAGCTGTGTGCACACACATGTGCATGTTGTACTGAAGTGAGGGATATGTGTGTGAGGGGTGTTTTGGGGTAGTGTGTGAAATGCAGTGTCTTTGGTCATGCATAGGCTAAAGGAGAGTGAAAAAGAAGGAACATTTCTAGTTACTCAGTGGAGTTCTCCCCCAAATTAGGCTCCTTGGGAAATTCCCTGACCTTTGATTTGTTTAAATAACCTCAGAAGTCTTTTCTGTTTTAAAGGTTTTCTAGTGGTTGTTCAGGAGAGCAGCCATGGATGACTGGGCTAACACCAAAGCTTAATATGTGCCAAGTCCTGCCATGGTGTTCTTGGACGATCACCCCGCCCCCCCCCCCCCGAGATATTCACTTCTACCCCGCCTCTAGTCTTTCGGGAAGGCTATTTGAGAGGGAAAAGGGGTTAGTTTTCCATGAGGAAATCTTGCCAAGGATTTGAGGATGCCAACAAGGTTGTCTGCAGACCTATAAGGCATTTTTTCTTTCCTGAGACTCTTTAAAATAGGTGTTGGTCAATTCACTGGGCCCACATCTAATTCCTAGGGCTGCTGAAACAAACTGCCACACACTGAATGCCTTAAAACAACAGATGCTTACTTTTGCACAGTTCTGGAGGCTAGAAATTTAAAATCAATGTGTCGGCAGGGCGACCCTCCCTCTAGAAGCTCCAGGGGAGAATCCGTTCCTTGCCTCTTCTCACTCTGGCATCTGTGTTGTTCCTTGGCTGTGGCCACATCTCTCTCGGCTCCAACCTCACATTCCTTTCTCTGTGTGTCTGTGTCATCTCTCTTTGCTGCTCCTCTCATGCAATGGCATTTAGGACCCCCCTAGACACACCACAGTTATCTTAAGATCCTCAGGGTAGTGACGTCTACAAAGACCCTTTTTTCAAATAAGATAAGATTTAAAGTTCAAGGAACTAGGACTTGGTATCTTTAGTGAACATTATTCAACCTACTGCACCCTTGGCCAGTTTTTCATCTCTCACAAAAGTCACTTGGCCTGGCTAAGACTCGGTGTTCTTATATACATAAGATAGTCCACATACAGTGATTTACTCAGCAAGTTAGGCTCCGAGTTCACCTATTTACAGTTCAAAGTGGCCAGAGAAAGCTTTGCTTTTGCAGGCCCCAATGCATTTCTACAACATATGAGTATTAGTTTGTACCTTCAGAGCTATATATACATAATCCCCTCCAAATATATTCTTTTCCTCCATGCTGCCATGTATGTATTAATTTATTAGTTCATTCCACAGATCCCTACTTGCCTACTCTTTGCCAAAAACTTTCTGAAGCACCAAACAAGATCCCTGCCCTCATGGAGCTTATATTCTAAAGAAGACAGTCTCGAGATAAATGTGCTCTCGTGCAATTGAGTAAGACAGAAAAGGAAAAAAAAAAAAAGCCAATAAAAGGATGTAGTATTGGAGTAGCTGCTGGAGAAGTGGGGGCTCCCTTCTGCCAGGATTGTTAGGAATGTGTCCCCTAACTGTCCCCTAGAAAGACAAGAGCCTGGACCGTTAACCACAGGCTCCTATCCACCATTAGATGAGAGTTGTCTACAGGATATTAACTTCCTTGCACCTTGGGCTGCACCTGGTGCGGTCTGAGCAAGCTCCTGCCAGTCCAGAGAAGCTCCGGGACAGAATACGGCACTCCTGAGGGTGACACTAGCATGTGAGGGGAGTCTGTGTCTGCCCTGAACCGTCCACTACAGCTGACGCGGAAACGGCAATTGGACTGAGGGGACATGACGGGGACACCAGAAGCATCTGCTACACTTATCTGACAGGCATTTGGCACATTCTCTCCACCTCTGTACTCACTGCACATGATGCAGTTAATCATACTCGTGATATACTCAAAACTAAGCACAAAGACTACATACACTATCGACAATGAACAACTACGGAGGACCAGAGGAGCTACACGGTGCACACCCACCATCGCCACCTGTTGGTGGAGAACAGAACTGAAATGCTTTTATTCTCCAAAGTGGCTGTTTGGATTAGGAAACGTTTATAATTAAAAGTTGGTGAGGGTAGGTGCTATGGTGAGCGCTGTGAACTGTGTAAGACTGTTGAATCACAGACCTGTACCTCTGAAACAAATAATACATTATATGTTAAAAAAAAAGATACTAAGAAGGGAAAAATGAAAGGGGGGAAATCGGAAGGGGAGACGAACCGTGAGAGACCATGGACTCTGAGAAACAAACTGAGGGTTCTGGAGGGGAGGGGGTGGGGGGATGGGTTAGCCTGGTGATGGGTATTAAGGAGGACACGTTCTGAGTGGAGCACTGGGTGTTATATGCAAACAATGAATCATGGAACACTACATCAAAAACTAATGATGTAATGTATGGTGATTAACATAATAAAATAAATTTTTTAAAAAGTTGGTAAGCAGAGGAATTTCTGTGATTCTTTTATCTTACAGGGTTTTGGTGAGGCATAATATAATTCATGGGTATGCACTCTATTCTAAAACATTCTATAAATGTTAGTGTTTACAAATTTACAGGAGGGTTTAAAGCCCCATCTCTGTAGGAACAGAGATTAAAAGGCCCGTTGTAGCCAGATACCCAGCAGGTATCCCACAGTTTATAGAATGCTGCTCTTATTTGTTGCCTTCTGCCTAAAGCATCCTTTCTGTGATATCCGCTTGTTAAGAGTCAAAGTCCAGAGCAGATGTCACCCAAGAAAACAGATCATTTCTTTCCATTTGTACCCTTTGCATCATCACTAATAGAGCACTTACCATATCACACTGTAGTTCATTATAAACATTCCTCCAGCCTTATTCAGTAGTGGACCTCTTTTTTTTTAAGATTTTATTTTTATTTGACAGAGAGACACAGCGAGAGAGGGAACACAAGCAGGGGGAGTGGGAGAGGGAAAAGCAGGCTTCCCGCGGAGCAGGGGGCCCGATGAGGGGCTCCATCCCAGGACCCTGGGATCATGACCTGAGCTGAAGGCAGACACTTAACAACTAAGCCACCCAGGCGCCCCTCAGTAGTGAACTTCTTGAAAGCAAAGACTTTACCTGATTCCTCTTTGTATGCCTAGCACATAGCATTATATTTGGCATATAGCATGCATTCGATAAATGTTTGCTGAAATTGTTGAATTAATTTGCCATCAAGTAACAACAGCCTCCTTCCTACTTACTGTGTGTCACAGCAAGCAGCCAGGCCCAGCAGGGTGGAAGAGATGACGGGAATTCATCTAAAATCAATTTATTTGGGGAAAAAAATGTACTGTATTCAATGAAATGATTCAGTTTCATCTTTTTTGTACACAGCTTCAGAGCTGTACATGATCATAATTTTTTGTCAAATATCAAGTCCCTTAAGTCATGTGGAGATATATTACTTTTTGGTATGTAGTGTAACACTGTGAAAATAATACTAACAATCCCACAAGAACTAAATCTCAGAATTATAGAAAGTGAAAATATTAACAGCTCACCTGGTAATGGCTGGATTTTATAGTGCTTAAAAAACAAACGAATGAACAAACAAAAAGCTTCTACAGACTTATAAATACTTAGATAATGCACATTTGATAATTGATAAAATTATCAATGTTAAGGAACAGAAAGACATCTCTTCCAAAGGAGAGAAAAACCTATGGTTCATTTTGAAGTTGGCAGGCTCCATTTTAATTAAAAAAGATTGCAGACCAGAAGACCACTTGAGATTGTTGTGATGACTTCATGAGATTCTCTCCCGTCTTTTCCGAAACTAATGAGAAATACTCAGGATATGTCAAGCCATGGATTGGAAATACTCAGGATATGTAAACCAGACTGTGTGATAACAACTTTAACCTGGAGAAAGGGCTTTTTGAAATGAAGTGTCCTAATAGACTGGAACGACGCCCAAGAGGAGTTAGTTTAATGTAGCCATGCTATAGAGCATGTTTGCTTACCAGGAGATGAAAACAAATGCCAAGGAGGATTTAAGAAACTTAAAAAAAAAAAAAAAAATCCCCTTTGAAGTTTAGTGATGGTCTTCTCTGCGCAGATATCAAGGGCTTGGCTAGTTCATTTGCAATATCATTCTAATATAGGCAAAATCAATGGCTTTAGAGTAAAGAGTCACCCCATCCATCGGAGACAAAGCTGTGAGGTAGCTGACCTTCTGTTCACGGCTCTCCCACCCCTGTCCTTCATCTGCCACTCGGATCGACAGTCCTCCGCTGAGGGGGGCAGTGGCAAAGCCACCCGGCTCCTCGCTCACCCCACTCCTTCTCCTACACATTCTGACAAAATAGGCTGACCCCATTCATGGTTCATGCCCCAGTCCCTTCCAACTTACAGCTCCCCGCACTGGACACATTATTATCAAGCAGGCATTCACTCATGTGCTATTGCCTCAAAGGCAACATTTATTTTTAATAAAGGTTTTTCTGGAAACCATCATTAAAGTCATTCTAATGACAGCTTCATATCAAGCCAGTGAGGATGACATTTTCTGAAAGTCCTTTTAGCACCTCCTAGGTCACACCATGAACAGCTTGTCACTCTCCCTTCTCCCAGGGGAGACTACTTGATCAGCCAACAGAAGGATGAACGTTCTCAGGCCTTGATGGCTCTCCGGGAGCACTTTGGAGGAGGCCCTGGGATGGTGATTGCCAACTCCTTGTCTCTTTATTATCTTCATCCCACGATCCTTGCAAACTATTCATGAGGAAATAGTGAAGCAGCTCCTGAAAACCTGTTCATAAAATTATTGCCAGGAGTCAGCCAGTAAAATTCACAAGTAAGGACTCATTGTTGCTGTTTTCATAAAGTAGCATCAGGAATGACTTGGGGACAAGGGATACATACTCCTTCTTTTTCCCAGAGGAACAGAGGGAATTTATAGCAAATGTAACTATCTGGAAAATGTTATCAAAAATACAAAACAAAAAAATCAGGAAGAGGGAGTATCCTTTTTTTTCCTCCCTGAAATCCCTCCAAAAGGGATGTATAGCTTCCTCAAAGTCATCTAATTATCCCCTGTCGTTCCTCTTCCTTCTCTGCAACTGCCTCTGCTTTCTTCACGTCAGCTTGCAGAACTTTCTGGAAGAGGCTGGGCGGGAAACGGAGTTCTGCGACTAAGAGCGACAACCAAGACCTTCATAGAATATGTGCTCGGGGGCGCCTGGGTGGCTCAGTCAGTTGGGCGCCTGCCTTCGGCTCAGGTCACGATCCCAGGGTCCTGGAATCAAGTTCCTTGTCAGGCTCCCAGCTCAGTGGGGACCCTGCTCCTCCCTCTCCCTCTGCCTGCTTCTTCCCCGGCTTGTGCTCTCTCTCGCTGTGTCAAATAAATAAAATCTTTAAAAAAAAAAAAAAGATATGTGCTCAGGCCCAAGACCTCCACACATGTGCCCCTCCCACAAAACACATTAGCCTTGCTTTGTCTAGGGTTTGAAGATTTCTAAAAAGAATGTCGACGAATGTGTAACCGTAGACACCAGAATCACCAAACTCAAAACACAGAGAAATAGTCATCCTCTCAGGGAAAAAGAAGTCGGCAATGGTGTTGCACTAAACTGATGTTAACCAAATGCATTCTGACCTTTCAGGAAAAAGGCTGAAGATAACATAGATAGTCAACATAAATAAGGAAGAAAAATGAAACCTGAAGAAACCATAAGACCCTAAGGTAACAGTTTCCCAGCACTTTCCAGGTGAGGACAGTCTGAATGTGACCAAAAGGAACACAGTTTTCTGGACAGTGGAAACTAATTCAACAAGCTTCACAGTGGTCTAGAATAAATATTTCCTTTATTTTTTTCCTGAATTCATGACCTCAAGCGTTCTTTTGACAATAAAATTGATTGAATTTTCTAGGTCCCTCAGTACCAGGAAAATAGATGCTCTGGATAACAGACACAAGCATTCTATCGCTGGAAAAAGTTACCATCCTTTGGGTGCTAATAAGTTAGCCATAGGGTTTATATATCTTCTCACGCAAGTTTGGTTAATTTATGGCTATTATCATGATATTCTGATTTTGTACCATATGATCTCACTCATATGTGGAATTTAACAAAGAAAACAGATGAACATATGGGAAGGGAGAAAAATAAAAGGAGAGAGGGAAACAAACCATAAGAGACTCTTAAGAACAGAGAACAAACTGGGGGTTGCTGGAGGGAGGAGGGTGGGGGATGGGCATTAAGGAGGGCACCTGTTGTGATGGGTGTCGTATGTAAGAGATGAATCACTGAATTCTACTCCTGAAACCAATATTGCACTGTATGTTAACTAAGTAAAATTTAATTTAAAAAAATGATACTCTGATTTTTGTTCCTATTTCAAAGCTGAGGACCATACCCCTATAACTTCCCCAACAAATAAAAATAACTATCATTTAACTTCTTCTTACTATATGCCAGATATTCTCAACACTATTTATATACATTAACATAGTTTACCCTCACAACAACCCTATACAGTAGGAATTATTATTACCCCCATTTTACAGATGGGGAAAAATGAGGAACTGGCTTATGAGAACATAGCTGGTAAGTGCCACTTGGGCTCCCCATTCTGTGTCCTTAAGCCCCACCCAAAGCTGTCTGGGCCTCTAGCTAGTCCATTCAAGGGCGGCCCCCTTAAGTTGTGCAGATTCTTTTTAATAAAAAGCAATTTCTTAAATTTTGAGTAAATATTATAACTGACACGAAATTAAACTTTTTCTCATGTTTTATGCAGTAACAGTTGATACTTACAAAAGAATATATGTAGCATTGTAAGTTATAAGCAGAATCATCCCCACTTAACTACAACACAACCTTCACCACTGTATCAACCTGTAGATTCTAGCCCCTTGTCTGGGGACCACCCCATAGAAGAAATCACTATGCCAAATTTTGTGCTTACGATTCATGCCTTTTATGTTGTGGTGTGTGTACACATACACATGTAGACACACACATTTCTGAGCTTTAGAAAATAGTATGTGGCATGTATTCTTCTCTTTCCTTTTCCATTCCAACTTATTTCCAAGTTTCATCCACGTTGTTGCATGTATTTATAACACATTCGGTCCACTGACTTCCCATAACCCTTCCCCAGTCTGAAAAGTTAAGTATGAGAGACTTAAATACACGTTAACTCCTTTCTAGAGACTCTACCACGGAGGCATGTCTTGAGCTGATTCTTAAAAGAGAGCTGATCTGCCTGAATGGAAGGGAAGAAGGTGTACATTTGAGAAAGAAAAAGAGAAGCACGAGAAAAGCACGAAGGCAGGAAAGACCTGCTGCGGTGAATACACACGTTGGCTTGGGATGGGTTGTTGAGGCCAGTAGAAGACAGTTAGCCAAGGGGACTGGCAGCGGGGTGCGGGAGCAGGCAGAGAGGTAGGAAGAAAACAGGGAGTGTGGTGTTTTCGGATCACAGCAAGGTCTGGTTCAAGAAAGAAAGGAGATGGCTAACTGAGTTGAAAACTGAGGAGAAAAAAGTACTTCTTGCATTTTTCACCACCACCAGCAAGCCATCCATTTAACATTCAATTCTTCTACTGGCCCTCATGCTAATTCCTGGTTACCCAATCACTTTCTGATTAAGAACTGATTTTCCATGTACTTCTTGTAGAAGGAGAATTCAGCAAGAACAAGGACTTCAAGGATCCCTAGTCCCTCTGCTAAGATACCTTATAATAAATGAATAGAGCAATTTCTGAATAGGAGTGCTTCCCATACATGATTGCAGGAGACTGAGTGGCTTTTAAAAAGATATTTATTTCTCACAGGTCTGGAGGCTGAGAAGTCCAAGATCAAGGTCAATTCAGTTCCTGATGAGAGCTCTCGTCCTGGTTTGTTGGAAGGCCATGTTTTCTCTGTGTCCTCACGTGGTAAGCAAGAAAGCGCTCTCTTTTCTTCTTCTTATAAAGCCACTAATCCCATCAGGCAGGCCTTGCCCTCATGACCAAATCTAACCCTAATTATCTCCCCAAGGCTCATCTCCAAATCATATTGCGTTGGGGGCTAGGGCTTCAATATATAAATTTTAGGTGAATACAATTGAATCCCAACAGGGAGAAATGTGGGTATCCCCACGTGACCATAATAGTCTCAGTACAGGGGCACCTGGGTGGCTCAGCCGGTTGAGCATCTGACTCTCGGTTTCAGCTCAGGTCATGATCTCAGGGTTGTGAGATTGAGCCCCACTTCAGGCTCTGCGCTCAGCAGGGCGTCTGCTTGGGTTTCTCTCCCTTTGCCCCTCCCCTCACTCACAGGTGCATTCTCACACGCTCTCTCTCTCTCTCTCTCTCTCAAATAGTAAATAAATAAATCTTTAAGAAATTTTTAAAAATTAGTCTCAGTACAAACTACTACACAGGCATCTATGTTCTAATCAGCACTGAATACATAATGTGAGTCCTCCTCAAGGCCTGATCATTCATTTCTAGCAAAAAGCACATCTCTGGCCTCACAGCATTAGCAAAACCCTACTGTTCAGCACCTGAAGAGAGTCAGTACCAGGTGGGAGTTGGCCTGTCTCCAAACAGCTTCCCCCAGGTAACAATCATAGGTGAAATCCATCTACTGGACTGCAGAGAGCTTCAGCCTCCCTGCATAACAAGACTTAAACACACCTCCTTATGTAGAAATGCTAATAGGACATAAAAAGTTCTGAAAGCCGTTTCCAACTTCCATTCGAGAAGGAGCTGAAAGAGCCCTTTAGTCAACAGCAATCAGAGCAGACTTCACTCTCTTGTCTGGATCTACACTCTACCTTCTGTGCTGGTGATCTTTTTTGTGTGCCCTGTGCAAGTCTGATGCAAGTTTTCTAGCAAATTACACAAAATGTGTAATTTTGTGAAATGAACAATGAAACAACGTTTCATTGTTGCGATGCTTACCCACTCTTTACAGTGAAATCACCAAGCACCAGGTAGGATAGGCTGATTTACACTTCGCTTTCCTCTAACACACTCTGTAAAACACTGTGTAAAACATTCCTCTACTTGCCAAAAGAAAAGGCTGAGTGAGTCAGTGACTTTTTCTCCAACCAACCTCAGTACGTTTGGTCTTTGTTCTCTCTGCTGTGATCAGCATTAGCATTCTTCAGATTCTAAAAGTACCAAAGTATTTTTACCCTTTTTGCAGGAAATGTTACTTCCTGTTTTATGTCAAAACTGAAATGCTTTCCTCCTCATGGTGCAGTGCAGTGCAGTGCCTGAGTCCTCACATTAATCAATCCTCTGCCCACAACACCCAGCCCCACCCCACATCTGCCAACAGGGCTCATATAGCTCAGTAAGGTTTCATTTATATATATATCACATATATATGTTAATATATATTCATATTTCATAATATGCTAATATGTGTTCTTTATCTCAAAGAAAACTTGCTAATCATTGATTTAATAATTTCATTCCTAGACTTGTGAAGGCTACCTCCAGGCATGTTCTCACAACAGCATGGTTTTGCACTTAGTTGAGCAACTTTTTTGTTTTTTATAAATTTCAATAGAATATTTCTGAGTTTTTCTGCACAGAGCTTTTCATTTCTACATTTCCCCCTTTGGTGGCTAACTCTCCTAAGTTTCTTCCTTCTCTGAGGTACAATATTTTGCTGCTTCCTCAGGATCTACCTACAGCACAGAGTTGATCTGCCCATTTTTCATGCCTTCCATTCTGATGTGACTGTGATTTCTTCAACTCATCAAGTGCATCAATATTCCATTTCTCAAATATTTATCTGCAATATAGTGACATGTCAAGTCTATTTTACCACTGCCAAGATTTGGTCATTGTGCAACTGATTTAGACAGAAATGGTATCATTCATTTTGTAGAAGCACAGGGCTATGACAGTTTCTTGTAACAAAACTAACACTGCTTCCTGGTAAGAAAATCACAGATTATGAAATGTAGTTTCCCTTTCTTGACTCTAAGGGTTCTTTATCTTTAACTAAAAATCAATTATAAGATTTAATGGTTTATCTTCTTAATTAAATGTATTCTTCCTTCATGATTTCAGCAATTGGTAAGCAAACTGTACTCCAAAGTAGTCTAGTTTTCAGAATATCTGTTCTCATAATCATACAACACCATGCTCATTCTAATGCTTGACTTCGCTGAGAGGATATAATATCACCCAGATCCTGCTTTCCCAATACCTTTTCTGACTAAAAGGAACCAGGGATCCTTGCAGAAACAGCTGAATCTCACAACTAGAACTCAAAATGTATTCAGAATATCTTGTGCCAGAAAAAGGTGAAGCACTCACAAAATCATGAGGGAATAACCACAAGACACAGAAGCCAGCCTGATGAGACTCTCATAGTTAAAATCAAGGATAATTTTATCATCGAAGTAAACACACCAAAACCCGGCACATGGTTTAGAGCAGCTTTATTCATAACTGCCAAAACTTGGAAGGAACCAAGATGTCTTTCATCAGGTGAATGGATAAATAAACTGTGATCCACCCAGACAATAGAATACCATCCAGTGCTTTAAAAAAACGAGCACTTGAGCCATGAAAAGACCTGAAAGAACCTTAAATGCATATTACTAAGTAAAAGAAAACAATACAAAAAGGCTACACACTATATGATTCCAACTCTATGACATTCTGGGGAAAAACTTAACTATGGAGACAACAAAAAGATCCGTGGTTGTCAGGGGATGAAAAGGGCAGGGAGGAATAAAGAGGTGGAGAGAATTTTTAGGGCAGTGAAAATATCTGTAAAATACCATAATAGATACATGTCATCATACATTTGCCCACACCCATAGAATGTACATCACCAAGAGTGAACCCCAATGTAATCTATGAACTCTGGGTGATTATGATATGTCAATGTAGGTTCAGCAATTATAGTAAGTGTCCCACTATGGTGAGTGATATTGATAATGAGGGAGGCTTTCTGAGGGGGAACAGGATATTTAGGATATCTCTGTACCTTCCTCTCAATGTTTCTGTTAACCTGAAACTGCTCTTTAAAAAATATTTCAAAATAAAAATATAGAGGTTCGTACATTATAACCCATTGAATTCAATAAGAATCACTAGGTCCCTGTTTATAACAAATAAATGAGTAAGCAAACAAATGATAGAAACGAAAGCTCTTTCTTACAGTAAAATGCCAACTACGAAGCAAGAACAGAGTTCAAAAAAAAAAAATCACCATTTTAATAACCATCATAGTAAAAATTGAACCAGGCAAGAATCATCAATGGGTGCTAAATCTACCAGCAAAAAATTTAAAAGGAACAGGTTATTTATGTGGTCTCCAAGTGTTTTCCCACAAAGTGCATATACTAGCTTTAAAAGAAAAAAAAAAGAATACGAGGAGAGTGGGGAGACGGGCAACACCTAAGTGACCAAAAGTAACATCACCCGCTAAAGTGTGCTTTTAAATGTGAGAAGGAAAAGCAATTCACATGCAGTGCTCCACCAAAAATATATAACATGGATATAACCAAAGGAAACAGCAAAGACATCCAAGTAGAAGGCCATTCTGTAGAATAATTGTCCTGTGTTCTTTAAAAACATCAATGGTATGAAAGACAAAGAAAAGCTGAGGAAGTCTTCCAGTTTAAAGAAGACTGAAGACATGACAACTAAATGCAATACATGATCTTCAACTAGGGAAAAAGTTCTCTAAAGGACACTGTATTCTATTAGCATTCTCCAGAGAAACAGAATGAACAGTGTGCGTGTGTTTGTGTGTGTGTGTGTGTGTGTGTGTGTGTGTGTGTGTGTGTGTGT